>NC_091566.1:2182765-2212765 GCF_042767895.1 Penaeus vannamei
GGGCCAGCTAAACGTTTGCTCCGTCCTTTGCAACAAACTCCAAACTTCTCTCGGTAAATCTTCGACCTTCCCCACACTGGCCGCCTTTTTACCACGTATTCTTTGACACACACTTTCTTAGCTTCTTACCTCACGACTCGCGGCCAATCTCAGCTCTCTGCGAACGTCGCTATCTTTTTTTTCATCATCTCTCTCTCTCACTCACTCACTCACTCACTCACTCACTCACTCACTCACTCCACCCCCCTCCCTCTCTCTCTGTGTGTCTCTCTCTCTCTCTCTCTCTCTCTCTCTCTCTCTCTCTCTCTCTCTCTCTCTCTCTCTCTCTCTCTCTCTCTCTCTCTCTCTCCCTCCTCTCCCTCCCTCCCTCTCTCTCTCCCTCCCTCCCTCCCTCCCTCCCTCTCTCTCTCTCCCCCCACTCTCTCTCTCTCTCTCTCTCCCTCTCTCTCTCTCTCCACCCCACTCCCTCCCTCCCTCCCTCCCCTCCCTCTCTCTCTCCACTCCCTCCCTCTCTCTCTCTCTCTCTCTCTCTCTCTCTCTCTCTCTCTCTCTCTCCCTCTCTCTCTCTCCCTCTCTCTTTCTTTCTTTCCCATTCTCTTTCTTTCTCTCTTTCTCTTTCCCTCCATTTATACTCCCACCTTCCATCTCGATCCTATCTTACCTTCTGCTCGCACATCTTTCTTCCCTCAATTCCCCTCCCCCCATACTTCACCGTCTCCCGGCTCATGGCTTTCCCATTCACCATTAAAGCCTGCAGCCCTTGTCTGAGACATGTTGGTCGAGCAAGCCCACTTAGTTTGTTTTTTTTTCCTCATGGCAGTAGCGCAGCGGACTCCTGTGATATACTGTCCTTCCGCTTCAAGCTCGGCTCTCCAGCAACCCAGGACGGCCGTGAAGATGTTTTTCTACTCGACGCCTGTTTAGTTAGAGTGACTAATGGCCGCTTCACGGATCCGCTTATAAGATCCCCGTCGTAGCATCTCGTCTCCCGACTGACTGCGTTGTTGTATGGGTATTGTTGGGCGTGGCATTTTATGCTAATAGAAGAATAGTATTAGTGTGATTAGATTTGCAGTTGTACGCTCTGAGAACGCGCGTGCGTGTGTGTGTCTGTAAGAGAGAGATAGACAGACACGACAGACAGACAGACAGACAGAGAGGAGGGTAAATTACATAACGTCTTTCAAAGGAAGTTACAGCCAGACTGACTGAATTATATAAACTGGAAGAGGCACGACGGGGAATACTCGGTCGGGCGTGACGTAAATAGCACAATCGTTGGTCTGATTTTCTCCCGAATGGTAGAAAGCCTGTAAATACGTTTATCACGACCGCACTAATAACCCGAGAACGTGATCTAGCGGGAAGAAAGGGTCGATTGGGCGTTTTATCGGCTCCTAATCCCATTTCCTGGCTCCCCGCAGTGCAAATAGTCCCTGCCCTTGGAAGCCACGCGATATGGCGGGGGGGTGGGGGGGGGTTAACGCCGTCATTAGCGTCAGCCTCGCCTCCCGTGAGAGGAAACCCCGCGGTAGGCGAGGGAGCGGCGCCCTGGCAGCGTTCGTCGTTGCAACGTTCAGCCGCTCCGACGTGCAGGTCTTGCGGTATCTCGGCGCTCAGATTTCGTGTTCCATGCCCGGGCGAGGCGCTCAGATTTCGTGTTCCATGCCCGGGCGAGGCGCTCAGATTTCGTATTGCATGCCCGGGCGAGGCGCTCAGATTTCGTGTTCCATGCCCGGGCGAGGCGCTCAGATTTCGTGTTCCATGCCCGGGCGAGGCGCTCAGATTTCGTGTTCCATGCCCGGGCGAGGCGCTCAGATTTCGTGTTCCATGCCCGGGCGAGGCGCTCAGATTTCGTGTTCCATGCCCGGGCGAGGCGCTCAGATTTCGTGTTCCATGCCCGGGCGAGAGGCGCTCCAGAGGTTTTCAGGTATTCCATGCCCGGGCGAGGCGCTCAGATTTCGTGTTCCATGCCCGGGCGTGGCGCTCAGATTTCGTGTTCCATGCCCGGGCGTGGCGCTCAGATTTCGTGTCCCATGCCCGGGCGAGGCGCTCAGATTTCGTGTCCCATGCCCGGGCGAGGCGCTCAGATTTCGTGTCCCATGCCCGGGCGAGGCGCTCAGATTTCGTGTTCCATGCCCGGGCGAGGCGCTCAGATTTCGTGTTCCATGCGCTCGGCGAGAAGGCCAGATTTCGTGTTCCAGCCTTGCCCGGCTGAGGCGCTCAGATTTCGTGCGCTCAATTCATGTTTCCATGCGGGAGAAGCGTTCCGATTTCGTGGTCCATGTCCAAAGAAGGCCGAGGCGCTCAGATTTCGTGTTCCATGCCCGGGCGCCCGGGCGAGGCGCTCAGATTTCGTGTTCCATGCCCGGGCGAGGCGCTCAGATTTCGTGTTCCATGCCCGGGCGAGGCGCTCAGATTTCGTGTTCCATGCCCGGGCGAGGCGCTCAGATTTCGTGTTCCATGCCCGGGCGAGGCGCTCAGATTTCGTGTTCCATGCCCGGGCGAGGCGCTCAGATTTCGTGTTCCATGCCCGGGCGAGGCGCTCAGATTTCGTGTTCCATGCCCGGGCGAGGCGCTCAGATTTCGTATTGCATGCCCGGGCGAGGCGCTCAGATTTCGTGTTCCATGCCCGGGCGAGGCGCTCAGATTTCGTATTGCATGCCCGGGCGAGGCGCTCAGATTTCGTGTTCCATGCCCGGGCGAGGCGCTCAGATTTCGTGTTCCATGCCCGGGCGAGGCGCTCAGATTTCTCGTGTTCCATGCCCGGGCGAGGCGCTCCAGATTTCGTGTTCCATGCCCGGGCGTGGCGCTCCAGATTTCGTGTTCCATGCCCAGGCGAGGCGCTCCAGATTTCGTGTTCCATGCCCGGGCGAGGGCGCGAGATCTTCATGTTCCATGCGCCAAGAGGCGCTCAGATTCGTGTTCCATGCCCAGTCAAGGCAACAGATTTCATATTCCACGCCTTTCGTGTTCCATGCCCGGGCGAGGCGCTCAGATTTCGTGTTCCATGCCAGGGCGCGGCGCTCCAGATTTTCGTAGTTCCATGCCCGGGCGAGGCGCCTTGAATTTCGTGTTCCATGCCCGGGCGAGGGCGCTTCTCCAGATTTCAGTGTTCCATGCCCGGGCGAGGCGCTCCAGATTTCGTGTTCCATGCCCGGGCGAAGGCGCTCCAGAGTTTCAGGTTCCATGCCCAAGGAAAGGCAGGGCCACCGTTCAGCTGTTCCATGCCCGGGCGAGGCGCTCAGATTTCGTGTTCCATGCCCGGGCGAGGCGCTCCAGATTTCGTGTTCCATGCCCGGGCGAGGCGCTCCAGATTTCGTGTCCCATGCCCGGGCGAGGCGCTCAGATTTCGTGTTCCATGCCCGGGCGAGGCGCTCAGATTTCGTGTTCCATGCCCGGGCGTGGCGCTCAGATTTCGTGTTCCATGCCCGGGCGAGGCGCTCAGATTTCGTGTTCCATGCCCGGGCGTGGCGCTCAGATTTCGTGTTCCATGCCCGGGCGAGGCGCTCAGATTTCGTGTTCCATGCTCAGCGAAGGCGCGTCTGGATTTCGTGTTCAGCGTCCAGCGGTGCGCTCAGATTTCGTGTTCCATGCCCGGGCGAGGCGCTCAGATTTCGTGTTCCATGCCCGGGCGAGGCGCTCAGATTTCGTGTTCCATGCCCGGGCGAGGCGCTCATGCCGACGCGGCCGAGGCGGGAGGAGGAGGAGGGAGGAGCAGGCGGGAACTTCGGCCCCGATTAGTGTGACGTCACGCTCGCCGTATCGAATGTTAGGCCGGGCGAAGGATGGGCTTTGCTCGGTGGTTGTTGTTATTGGGATCGTTATTAGTTGTAGTTGTGTTTTATTATTGTTATTGTTTTGTTGTTATTTTTTTTCTTTTTATTTTTTTTTTCTTCTTCACTTTCCTTTTCTTCTCATTATTATAGTCCTTACTTTCATTATTATTATTATTATTGTTGTTGTTGTTATTATTATTATTATTATTATTATTATTATTATTATTATTATTATTATTATTATTATTATTATTATTATTATTATTATTATTATTATTATTATTATTATTATTATTATTATTATTATTGTTATTATTATTATTATTATTATTATTGTTATTATTATTATTATTATTGTTAATGTTATCATTGTTTTTATTATCATTATCATCATCATCATTATTTAGTAGCAGAAGAATAAATCGTAGAAGTAGTAATGGCAATATTATTATTGGCATCGGAAGGAAATTCGCAGATTACGTCCGCGATCCATTCATATAATCTTGGAAGTTGTTTACGTACAGTTGGCTGAACACGTGCCAAGCTGCAGCTGGTGTTCCAAGGATATTTTTTCATCCGGATATTGAATGAAACGGGTCTTAAGGCTGGAATTTTAGAAAGTATTTATGACATTTATGACAGAAAATCATCACATGTAAGAACAGTTCGATATATAATCATATATTGGTCCAAACCATGTTTGTATATTGACTAGCAGTATAGTTATTTTTCTTAAATGCAATCTTTATCGTTTATCACATTTACTTTCGTATTTTGTAGTATTCGTATCTACTTCTGGCCGTCTCCTTGGCCGCTATTACACACGAATAATTCCTATAACTCTACGGGTTTTTCGCCCACGTTTCAATATTAAACTTCATAACAGTGAGGTATATAAGCGAATTGCATACCAGCGTGTCATATACTACACCTCTCCAGGCCTTCTAAAATATGATAAATAGAGATGTGAAGTTGTTTTGTTCTGGTTGATTCGATAGAAGGTGATCATCTTATCTATTAAATTTGTAATGATATATGATGTGTTAAGTTTACAAATCAAATTTGTCCAAAACTGTCTAAGTGTGAACAGGTAGTCATAGTGACAAAGAAACGACTAAGCTAAATTGAGCGAAAAATCTGGAATTGTAGCTGCTACTGTGTATCCATTAAATAAGTTAAATAAGCAAGGGAATTAAATAAAATAAAATAAAATAAAATAAAATAAGTTAAGTAATGGAAAAGTGTATTGACACAGACTTGCGAATCGGGCTCTCTGCCGTATATCTGATCGTGCCACTCTCGCTCTCTAGCTCACTTTTCTCTGTCTTCTTTAAGTTGGATCCATCCCTGTGCGCCAGGATTAAGGAATCCTTCGTGCCGACCTCCCCCCCTCCCCCACCCCCACCCCCGCGCCTCGTCACACCGCTGCCCGTGACCTCCCTGACCCCTGCGAATCCTTCTGAGTTTCCGGGGAAGGGAGAATCTGTCCCAGCGTTTGGGGTTCGTAGCATTTCCGCTGCAATGGATTGATGACGGTTTACGTTTAGAGAGCTTATGGGTGAAGTAGACGTGGTCGTACATGCATAATAAGAGCGTTCTGTATGCAAATATCCCTTTTTATTATTCCACGTTGTGACTGATGTAGAATTCTTTACAGTGTTGAATTCTGTGTGAATTTTCAAATCCGGGCGAGGCTGACATTTGCATAATACAAAATTGCTGATGTCGGGCCGCTGTAGCAGTCGGGTGCGCTGTTTGTCGATGCGGACCGTGGTAGCGCCGTAGCTGTCCGCGCTCTTTGGTGAGGGACCGACGGCGGTGCTTCGCGAATCCCCCGCTCTACGGCCGATTGATTTCCCTTTCTCTCCGCGACGCCTTCTCCCTCTTCGTGCAGTCCCGCCCTTCCGAAGCGCGAAGGCAGGGGAGATATGACGGAACTGGGAAGATGGAGTTATGCCTGCTGACGGGAAGCGCTTACCTCTGACCGCCAAAGAGATTGAGGTATATTTCACACCTCCGCCGCCGCCGCTTGGCATCGCCAGTGTCTCCCGGCGCCTCGTCCTTGGCACCATCTCGGAGACATGCCTCTGCTCGTTCCCTTCCTTCGCAAGGGGGGGGGGGCGGGGGCGTTTGGGGACGGGCAACTAGTGTGGGCGTGGGAGGGATGGCGATGTAAAGGGCATGGGCGAGAGTCCGTGGAAGGGATAGGCGGTAGGATTCCCGGAGGAAGCACGAAGGAGGTGGAGGATGCTCCCCAGATGCGACTGTCTAAGAGTGACGAGTGACAAGTGTCTCCGGTGCCCCTCCCCCCCTCCTCCCTCCCCTCCTCCCCCCTACGCCGTGTGTGGGTTGTATGCCGCTGTCAAGCTGGTATTGATTTATATCATCGGATTTCATTATCAGTAGCATAGGGAGCGTCCGCGGGAGTGAGGCTGCGGCGAAGGCGGGTTGGCACTGGGAACACCTTATCCAGGAGGGCCAGACGAGGGGGCGGGGGCCTCGGCTGGATGGGCGCGGGGATGTGCCATTGGGGGCGCTTAGGTGCATACATATGCATGTATTATCCTCTCTTTTTTTTTTTTTTTTTTTTTTTTTTTTACACGCGTGCGAGTTAGCATGGGCAGAGGAATTTTGTCCATAGTTTTAAAGTATTCAGAGGGTGAGGTGACAGTGATAATGTGGGGTATTAAAGAGAGAGAGAGAGAGAGAGAGAGAGAGAGAGAGAGAGAGAGAGAGAGAGAGAGAGAGAGAGAGAGAGAGAGAGAGAGAGACGAGAGAGAGAGAGGAAAGAGACGGAGAGAGAGAGACGGAGAGAGAGAGACGGAGAGAGAGGAGACGAGAAAGAATAGAGAGAAGAGATAGAGATAGATAGATAGATAGATAGAGACAGAATAGATAGATAGATAGAGAGAGAGAGAGAGAGAGAGAGAGAGAGAGAGAGAGAGAGAGAGAGAGAGAGAGAGAGAGAGAGAGACGGAGAGAGAGAGAGAGAGAGAAGGGAGAGAGAGAGAGAGAGAGAGAGAGAGAGAGAGAGAGAGAGAGAGAGAAGGGAGAGAGAGAGAGAGAAAGAGAAAGAGAGAGAGAGAGAGAGAGAGAGAGAGAGAGAGAGAGAGAGAGAGAGAGAGAGAGAGAGAGAGAGAGAGAGCGAGCACCAGCACCAGCAACACTACCATTTTATCTAATAATTTGTTCATTTGTGTCTTTAATTTTATGGCTTTTGATAAATTTGAGGCATTGTCAGTGTTGGTCGCCTGACACACGTCCTGTTACCTTGAAATTTGAAATAGTAATATTTTAAAGTAGATTTCAATTTAGTCCGACAACTATAAATCAGTTTAGTTGTTAATCCTTTGATCGTATAATGAAGTAACCTCGATACAAAAACTAATTGACGTCATATTTTATTTGAGAGCGAGTGAGGGAGAGAGGGAGGGAGAGGTAGAGGGGGAGAAGGAGGGAAAAAAGAAATGGAGAGGAGGGAGAGAGGGAAGGAGAGGGGGAGGGAGGGAGGGAGGGAGGGAGAGAGGGAGGGAGAGGTAGAGGGGGAGAAGGAGGGAAAAAAAGAAATGGAGAGGGGAGGGAAAAAGAAATGGAGAGAGGGAGGGAGGGAGGAAGAGGGAAGGAGAGCAGGAGGGAGCGGAGGGAGGGAGGAAGAAAGGGAGGAAAGAGAGAGGAAGGAAGGAAAGAGAGAGAGGAAGGAAGGATAGAGAGAGAGAGCATAGAAGGAGAGAGAGAGAATAGAGAAGGAGAGAGAGAGAGAGAATAACCACAGAAGGAGAATGAGAGAGCAGAGAGAGAGAAACAGCAGAGAAGGAGAGAGCCAGAGAGAGAGAATAGAAGGAGAGAGAAAGAGAGAGAATAGAGAGAGAGATATAAGAGAATAGAAAGAGAGAAAGAGAATAGAAGGAGAGAGAGAGAGAATAGAGGAGAGAGAGAGAGAGAATAGAAGGAGGAGAGAGGGAATAGAAGGAGAGAGAGAGAGAGAGAGAGAATAGAAGGAGAGAGAGAGAATAGAAGGAGAGGAACAGAGAGAGAGAATAGAAGGAGAGAGAGAGACAGAATAGAAGGAGAGAGAGAGAGAGAGAGAGATAGAGAGAGAGAGAGAGAGAGAGAGAGTAAGAGAGAGAGAGAGGGAGATAGAGAGAGAGAGAGAAGGGTAGGGGGAAAGAGGAAGATGTGAAAGGAAGGAGGAGGGGGGGGGGTGTCCATACATCATGTCGTTAATATTTTTTTCCGAGATGTGCTCCTTCTATGTTGTTTTTCCCAACCCCGGTTTCGGAGATAAACCTGCTAGAGGAAGCAAACATGTGGCGTGAATTGCGAGGACATAAACTTTTCTGAAGCAGGTGGGAGAGAGTAAACATTTCCGAGCTCGGCCTGGGGGGCTTCCTCGGCCGCGCCCTCGAGCTCACCTGTCAAGCCGAGGAGTCGCCCGGGGCGGGGCGGCAGGGGGCTGCGTCCTCTGTCAAGGAGCTCTCGAGACGTCTTCCTGGTATTGGAGTGCCTTGCGTCGGGGTGGCCGGGTCGCAGGACGACGTGCGGCCGAGACTTGGCTTTATGGTGAAATTATTCGCGTGCTGATCAGAGGGAAGAGGAATTGGCTTTTGTCGGCGTGCACTGAGGCGCTGCTTCCGTGCTCGGTGTCTCGGCAGTGTGTTTATGCTCTTTGGTTATTAATGAGGCTTCACGCTAGGAGTATGGAGGATTTATGGACAGATATTGAAAAAAATGCCGGGCTGATTCGCGTGAAAGGTCTTGGTCCAGACAGGGTGATATAAAGTAGAAGTTAGGGTTTCGTTGTTTTATTGCCCGAAAGATGAATAATTGGCGCTTGCAAGATCGGGGCTCAGCAGTGGTTGCGTGATAGCATTATTAATATGAATCACAAACTAAAAGCGACTCGAGAATGACTGAAACACTCAATGATTTATACGGGATGAGGGTTCCGTTCCCCCCGAGGATGTCAGGAAATTGGCCGGTCCTCTCGCTTATCGCCGCATAAATTTTAATATACATACCTCGCGACGCTCGTGGATGGCCCCGCGCGAAGCACTTAACGGCCTCGTATTTGACACCTGGCCGGAGTTACGTCCCGCCGGCGGCCCGTCATGATGGGTGGCGGGCTAATGGGCGGCCGGGAAGCAGGGCGCGGGGTCCTTTTATGAGCTGGCGTCGAGAGTGTGGCCGAGAGGAGTTCGGCGGGAAATAGGGAGGCTAAATGGCCGCGGACAGAACGCAAGGGCGAGGGAGGGCCACGCGTTCGCATGGAGCGACAGGAGACGGCAGGTTCCCGTTCAAGAGCCTCTCTCTCTCTCTCTCTCTCTCTCTCTCTCTCTCTCTCTCTCTCTCTCTCTCTCTCTCTCTCCTCTCTCCTCTCCCTCTTCCTCTCCTCTCCTCTCCCTCTCCTCTCCTCTCCCTCTCCTCTCCCTCCTCTCCTCTCCTCTCCCTCTCCTCTCCTCTCCCTCCCTCCCTCCCTCCCTCCCTCCCCTCCTCCCCTTCCTTCCTAACCCCCCCTCTCTCTTTTCTCCCTTTCCCCCTCCACTCTTTATCCTCCCCTCTCTGTATCTCACCTTCCAACTGCCTCTCTCCATGCATTCTCCTTGCCCCGTTGCTGCTCTCTCTCTGTCCTTCGTCTCTCTCTCCGTCCTTCGCCCCGTCGCCCTCCAAGCCTCTGCTCACCGCCTGGGCTTCCTCGGCTTCATTTCAATCGTTTGCGGGGAATGTGCTGAATGAGCGGCCGTTGCAGGCGTCCGGGGGGCATCTTCCTCCGTCCGGATTTTTTCGGCGTCGCGCTTCGGTTTTGCTTCTTTTTTTTGTTTTTTTTTTTTGGGGGGGGGGGGGTTGTGTCGTCCGACGGTTCTGCTGAGAGAGTGGGATTCGTTCTACTGCTGGTGACATTTTTTTTTTTTTTTTTTTTTTTTTTGTCAAGATAGGAAAATACACACACCGATATTTGTGTGTGTGTGTGTGTGTGTGTGTGTGTGTGTGTGTGTGTGTGTGTGTGTGTGTGTGTGTGTGTGTGTGTGTGTGTGTGTGTGTGTGTGTGTGTGTGTGAGAAAGAGAAAGAGAAAGAGAAAGAGAAAGAGAAAGAGAAAGAGAAAGAGAAAGAAAGAAGAGAAAGAGAAGAGAGAGAGAGAGAGAGAGAGAGAGAGAGAGAGAGAGAGAGAGAGAGAGAGAGAGAGAGAGAAATATGGTCTGCCGCCGATTAAACATCCTGAGATATAGAAACGCAAATGGTAGGAAGGAACTAAGAAAAAATCCAAGTACAAAAGGGAATACAGTGAAAGGAGGAAAATTATGGGGAGGGATATGGTGGGGGGGGGCGAAAACATAAGAAGGACATGGGCGTCATATCTCCGCCCTTGTGCCGCAACTGATAGATATCATCATTAAAGTAAATAGCTGTAATTTCCCAGGGTTTAAGTGCGCTCGAGACACTTGTTTCGGCTGATACTCGATTCTGATTTTTTTTCATTTTTTTTGTCACATTCGTGCGCGCCCTCTCATGCACACCCACGCACGCTCGCACACGCACACGCACACGCACACGCACACGCACACGCACACGCACACGCACACGCACACACACACACACACACACACACACACACACACACACACACACACACACACACACACACACACACACACACACACACACACACACACACACACACACACACAGAGTTAGTTACTTTTCAGCAAAAGTTGTAAAGTTGACAGTTTCATGTTGTATATGATGGGGGTTGAGGTCCTTACCTGCATGGGGTCTATTGAAGTGTATTTCGCGGCCCTTTAAACTAGCACTGTCCCCACGCGAGACTGTGTACTGACAGAGGGATGTATTTTGTACCTACGTGCTGCTCCTCGGGCTCGTCTTTGAGGGTCGTCCCCGTGTCGGCCCGGTAAGAAGGTTCCTCCGTGGCAGCCGAATGTGTTTCCTCCCGGCAGTGCGTCCTTCCTATCCGCCATTTCGTCCCCTCCATGATATTCTTCCCCCCCTCCTTGACCCCTTTCCCCCTACTTGATATCCCTTCCCCCCCTCCCTGGCATCCCTTCCCCCCTTCCCCTGACACCCTCCCACCTCCTTCCCTGACACCCTCCCCCAATCCTGACATCCCTCCCACCTCCCTGACATCCCACTTTCCTATCATCCTTCCCCCCTCCCTGACACCCCCTTCCCCCATCCCTGACATCCCTTCCCCCCCTCCCTGACACCTTCCCCTCTCCCCGACAACCCTTCCCCCCTCCCTGACACTCCCTCCCCTCCCCCCCTTCCCTCTTTCCACCCCATTGTGTCCCGTCTGACAACCGCGTGTCCTCCCTCCGTCGCCTTCGCTTCAGCACGGGCTTATCACGCCACTCGCTCGGGCAATACTATTTTAAGTCTCACGCCCCGGACGGAGTTTTCTTTTGATAGCTTCTTCCCCTGTCTGGTTTGCCGATGCATGCAATTGGCTCCATAACGTTTTTTTTTTTTGTATGTGTACGTGTGTGTGTGTGTGTGTGTGTGTGTGTGTGTGTGTGTGTGTGTGTGTGTGTGTGTGTGTGTGTGTGTGTGTGTGTGAGTGAGTGAGTGAGTGAGTGAGTGAGTGTGTGTGTGTGTGTGTGTGTGTGTGTGTGTGTGTGTGTGTGTGTGTGTGTGTGTGTGTGTGTGAGTGAGTGAGTGAGTGAGTGAGTGAGTGTGTGTGTGTGTGTGTGTGTGTGTGTGTGTGTGTGTGTGTGTGTGTGAGTGAGTGAGTGAGTGAGTGTGTGTGTGTGTGTGTGTGTGTGTGTGTGTGTGTGTGTGTGTGTGTGTGTGTGTGTGTGTGTGTGTTTGAGTTCTAATGCCAAGTAACTTTGAAAATATCGCTAAATTTGTATTAGAGGAAACCTAATGCGGTTCAATAACTTTATAAGAAATGTCGGTAAATTGGTGTATGAGAAAATATGATAAAGACGTTGTTCAAGAGCACAGGAGATAAATCGTGGAAGAAGAGAGGAGGATGTTAGCGTATGGATTGAGGCTGTCTGGAGCGGGCGAGGTCCGTCTACCTCGTTAAGGGGAAATATTTTTAGAGGGTAAACTTGTAAAGTGGTTCAGGGCCCGCCTATTTCTTTTTTTCTTTTTTTCTTTTCCTTCTCTCTATTTTTGTTTGGTTGTTTGTATTTTGGCGCGTAATCGCTGTCTCTTTCTTTCTCTCTTTCTTTCGTTCTTTCTCTCGCTCTCTCGCTCTCTCTCCCTTTCCCTTTCCCTTTTCCTCTCCCTCCCCCTCCCCCCTTCCCTTCCCCCTCTCCCTCTCTCTCCCTTCCCCTCCCCCTCTCACTGTCTCTCCTTCTCTCCCCCCCTCTCTCTCTTTAGCTCTATTCTCTCTTTATCTCTCTCTCTATCTTTCTTTCTTTCTCTGTCTTTTTTCTCTCCCTCCCTCCCTCCCTCACCCACACCCACGCACACGCACGCAGAACTTCGGGCCGCCCGTATAGATGACTTTCGATCCCAGAGCCTCTCTTTGATAGAGTAAATGGACTTCCATTGTAAGATTTAGGAGCAAAGTGACTTTGATATGTCGTTTCCGGTTCATGACTCGACCAAGAGGAACCTTGCACTCGTAACTCAGGTGCACGGGACCTCGTTTTGCCGACCCCCTTCTCATTTCGGTGTTTTATCCCTTCCTTCTTCTCCCGTTCTTTCTCCTTCTTCCCTTCCTCCTCCGGCAACTCCTTTTCTTTTTCTTCCCCATCTTCCCTTCCTCCCCCTCCTCCTCATCCCCTTCTTTTTCTTTCTCCTCTTCCTCTTCGTCTTCTCCTCCTCCTCCTCTTTTTTCCTCTTTTTCTTCTTCCTCCCCTTCCCCCCTCCCTCCCTTCTTCCCCCTCCTCTGTCTCCCTCCCTCCTCCTCCTCCTCCTCCTCCTCCTCCTCCTCCTCTGCCTCCTCCCCCTCCCTCCCCTCCTCCCCCTCCTCCCTTCCTTCCTCCACCTCCTCCTCCACCCTTCCTCCTCCTCCTCCTCCTCCCCCTCCCCGTCCCACTCCTCCTCCCCTCCCTCTTTCCCCTCCCTCCTCCTCCTCCTCCCCTTCTTCCAACTGTTTATCCTCCCCCTCTCCCTTCTTCCAACTGTTTATCCTCCCTTCCCACCGTTTTTTTCTCCTTCGTGCTCCTCTTCCCTCTGTTTCTTCCATCTTGCCTGGGAAAAAAAAAAATCTCTCGTGTATTCATAGTCGCGCCTTTTCCTCCCCGATCCTTGGCGTCCGTACTTCCAGGGTTCTTTTTCAGGTTCTTCCGTTGCTTGAATTTCATTTCGACTTTTACCTCACTTCGACTTTTACTTACTTTGCCAGTTTTTTATTTGAAAGAGAGAGAGGGAAAAGGGAAAAAAAGAGTGAGAGAGGAAAAAGAATAAACGCCGTGCGAAGGAGAAAAGGGGGTGTCAAATCGAAAGAGGAAGCGTGAATAGAAGAAAGGAAAGAAGGAAAGAAGAAGGATCAAGCAACGGAGAGAAAGAGGGTGGTTGATGGGGGTTGGGGGGAGGGGAGGGGGGGAGTTGAGTGAAATCAGTTTCTTGGATTCCTCGGAGATAGAATTGTAAAGTAAGTTCCAGCTCTCAGTGGCCCGAGGACCGAATGCTGTGCTTGAACTTTCTCGCAAACATTACCGTATGTTGGGAGTTGTAGCGTGTATCGTTCGCGAGTTTTATGAGCTGTAGGCCAGGTAGCGAAATCGAGAGCTGATCTGCTGTGAAATCCAGTATTTCAGGGGATGATTGGGATACAGAAGCGCTGCTGGGCTGATAACGTTGCCGCTAGAAAGTTGACGTGACTTTCTCCCCGCGAGATGTTATCTTTTGCCTTTTGAAGTTGTTGTAAGTTTTCCTTTTGGGCTTTTCGGATACTGTGTGTTTTATCGCAGCTGCTCCTCGGTGTTTCTCCGCACCGCCTTGCTTTCGCTCTTTACCAACCGCTCCCCGGCGCTTCGCTCATTTCCGGCGTTCCACTTCCTCGTTCCTCGCAGCACACCTTCTCTGGCCGCCCCTTGCCTCCCAAGGGTGCCCTGGCCACGAGGGGGCCCTTTCCTTCGCCCTTTGTCACGCCCTCAGAGCACGAGCCTGTCTCCTGTGCCATATCTGTTTCGCCTTGACTGCCCTCGGACCGGCCACCCTCTCCACGCCCTACAACTTTAACCCTCACAGCCCTCTGTTTCCTCTGTCCACCCTTTCATTCTTCCCACTCACAACCCTCTGTTCCCTCACTCTCTAGCCTCCTTTGCCCTCGGCGCCCGCAGTCCCCACTGGCAGTGGATCCTCTATTCCCCCGCCCGCCCTCGCTCCCCCCCCCCTCCCGCCGCCGACACACAAGGTGGCACTGTCCACCAAGTCCTGCATTAGTGGCTCTGCCTCGTGTTGGGAGTGATAGTATCAGCATCCGACCCTCACTGAATGCTTGATTAATGTTGTCGAGCTCCACGTCCGGGCGGGTTCGTTTTGTTGCTTATCTTGTTGTTGTCAGGGCGGCAAGAGCGTTGAAATACAAGAAGAAACTGTGTCCGTTTTTGTCTATATGTGTACATAGGCTTGCGTGCGGGTGTATGTATGTGCATTTTTGCATATGTCTGTGCTTCTCCCGGCCTGTTGCTTGCGTGTCATCCTCTTTGTCTTTCCGTCCTCCCTTTTGTTGCTTCTCCTGAGCTTTCAGCTTTCCTCTCCATTCTCTCCGATCCCGTCCCGTCTCTCGGTGTCTCGTCGCCTCCTCCTAGCCCCGTGCTCCTCCGACGTCAGCGCTGGCGAGGCATAATCATATTGCCGATCCTAAAGTTTCTATAATGCCGTGAACGGATCCATACATAATGAACCTGCGTGTAGCCCTCAGGCGTCGGGGGTATCTCGTTCATCCTTTGTGTGTGCGTGTGTGTGTGTGTGTGTGTGTGTGTGTGTGTGTGTGTGTGTGTGTGTGTGTGTGTGTGTGTGTGTGTGTGTGTGTGTTTATATTTATACATATGTAAATATATACATTCACATATATATTTATATATATACACACGCGCGCATATACATTGGTGTGTGTGTGCCGTGTGCGTGAGTCTGTCCGTGTGCGTACATGTATCCGTGTATGAATATTATGTGTGTAAGAAGTCTGTTTGGGGCGCACAAAGCTTCAATATCCGCCCTAGCTCTTCCCTTATGACGTAATCAGCCTTTTAGTTTCATATTCACCACTGCAATAAAGATCAAATTCACACCGTAGTGCCTATAAAACTTGTCTTATTGATACTCGGCGTGCGAGCCATCCCCGCTGATCCAGCAGCCGTTCGTCAAGAAGAGCATTGTGGCCGCCGGGGTCTTGGGGCGGGGCGTGGGGACAAGACCTCGGCCTTCTGGTGCTTTGTTCCAAGTGTAGGAATCCAAGACCTCGGCCTTCTGGTGCTTTGTTCCAAGTGTAGGAATCCAAGACCTCGGCCTTCTGGTGCTTTGTTCCAAGTGTAGGAATCCAAGACCTCGGCCTTCTGGTGCTTTGTTCCAAGTGTAGGAATCCAAGACCTCGGCCTTCTGGTGCTTTGTTCCAAGTGTAGGAATCCAAATACACTTAACAGTGGCCCTGGCAAGTGTAACGGAAGGGAGCATTTCCAAAACAATAAGGGGATTCTGTTCGGGGACACTCGGGCTGTTAGCGAGTATTCTTCACTCCTCGGAAGTTCTTTACCGCGGAGAGAAAAAGCCGAAGAGCTGAAAGGGAGATCCGGAAGAATGCAGCTCGCGCGGTGGGACGAGGATGAATGGGCCGGGAATGTGACGAGGGAGGCCGCTCTTCGGACGCGGATCCCGGGAAACTAAGTTACTGCGATACGGACTTCTCTGCCATACAAAGTACCGGCGCAAGGGCGGCGTCCCCCTCCCCTCAGTTCCCACCACCGCCTCCACCTCAGTCCCCCCGTTACGTACTTTCTAACGAAGCGGGACTAACGAAATCGTGCGTGAAATGAATTATATCCTTCCGCGCGGACTAATTCCATCCACGGGCCTCCCACAGGACCGGCACCGTGCCGCTGCTCCGTGTGAAGAGGAGGCCAGCGATGGCCATGGCGCAGGAGCGTGTCTGGCCCGTGTTTAGCATTCACTTTGTGCTATGTCTACTTTAATGTCGATAAATCACCAGGAATATTGCCGTTCAACTCGATAGAAAAAAAAACGGAGTGTGGGATTGGTTAACTTCGTGCATTATAACTCCCGTGTCGCTTTTTGGGCGTTTGAATGTGAAGTTATAGAGGGGAATAAGGAGCGGGCGGAGTGAGCGGATCAGCTGGTTCGGAAAAGAGGAGAAGGGAGAGGAAAGCGATGCGCGGGAAGCGGGGACGGGCGTCGAGGTTCAATAAAACAAACCCGAACGGGGGAATAAACCCTTTAAATGAAGTCGTTACTGTTATTATCCATGACTCTTTGTAGCAGAACCTTAGGGGAATGAGTGCAAAGTTTCGTTATTCATTTTGTTGTTGTTGTTGCTGTTACAATAAAAGATTGGAAAAATTAACCAGAACACCGGTGTTGTCGTTAAATGCATCGCTCAGGGACAGGTCGGTTTCAGTTTGAAATTTAGTTATAATTCTAGTACAGGATATTATGATAATCACGGAATTTCAGTTTGGAATAGACCAGATTTGATGTTAATTAATTCCGAAATATGTCAAGTTTTCCTCGTCGATTTACTCTAGAATAGAACAGCTTTAACGAATGTTCAGTTTGAGCGAACTAAAGCAAGTGTGTTAAATAAACCTTTACGCCTGGTGTAGTTTTTTCCTTGTACCAGTTCCCTTGGTGTATGAAAAAGAACTGCAAACACGGCAGGGCAAAATGATAAATAAATACATGTGTTTGAGTATTCTGTGAAATTGAATGAAGTTCATTATGAACTTGACTCCTGAACTTTAAATTGGGGCCGAGATATTTTCTGCCGCGTTTCCTGACACGGGGCCTCCTGGGGTGGCGGGGGAGAGAGAGGGAAAACTTTTCATGGAAATCCCATGTCCCCATCAGCTTAATGCAATGAAGCTTTCTCCTTTTCTCACCTGCCTTCTGGGCCGGTCGGGGCAGGCACTCTCCGGAATCTAATAGGACTAGAGAGGCGTCCACTAGCACCAAGAGGACTAGATAGACATTCACTGGTGTCTACTAGCACTAGCCAGGCATCCACTAGCATAAATTAGGACTAGAGATGCGTTCACTAGCACCAAGAGGACTAGACAGACATTCACTGGTGTCTACTAGCACTAGCCAGGCATCCGCTAGCATAAATTAGGACTAGAGATGCGTTCACTAGCACCAAGAGGACTAGACAGACATTCACTGGTGTCTACTAGCACTAGCCAGGCATCCACTAGCATAAATTAGGACTAGAGATGCGTTCACTAGCACCAAGAGGACTAGACAGACATTCACTGGTGTCTACTAGCACTAGCCAGGCATCCGCTAGCATAAATTAGGACTAGAGAGGCGTCCACTAGCACCAAGAGGACTAGATAGACATTCACTGGTGTCTACTAGCACTAGACAGGCATCCACTAGCATATATTAGGACTAGAGAGGCATCCACTAGCTCCAAAAGGACTAGATAGACATTCACTGGTCTCTCTTAGCACTAGGCAGGCATCCACTAGCATAAATTAGGACTAGAGAGACATCCACTAGCTCCAAATGGACTAGACAGACATTCACTGGTGTCTACTAGCACTAGACAGGCATCCACTAGCATAAATTAGGACTAGAGAGACATCAACTAGCACCTAAGAGGACTAGACAGGCATCCACTAGCATCTAAAAGTATCAGAGAGGCATCCACTAATAGGACAAGACAAGCATCTACTAGCAACTAATGGGACTAAAAAGGCACCCACTTGTATCTAGTAGGACCAGATGACATCCACTAGCACCTAATTGGACTAGACATGCATCCACTAGCAACTAATAGGACAAGCATCCACTGCCACCTAATAGTAATAGAGAAGGAACCACTAGCTTCTAATAGTACTAGTGAAGCATCTTCTAATGGAGCATCCACTAGCATCTAGGCCTAATAGAACTAGTGAAACATTCACTAGCACCTAATAGGACTAGAAACGCAGCCACTAGCACCTAATAGGACTAGAAACGCAGCCACTAGCACCTAATAGGACTAGAAACGCAGCCACTAGCACCTAATAGGACGCGAGAAGCAGCCACTAGCACCTAATAGGACATCTTGGGTAGGAGCTTGTCGCGAGGACGAAACTGCCCATGTGGCTCCCTCACCCAACGGCCGCCACGCCCATCTTCTCCGTGGATAACCGCCCACGCTTACTCTCTTCGGACTTCCCAGACCACGCCCACACTGTTAACTTCTCTCCTGCCACGCCCATTAACTCCAAAGTCTATATGCCACGCACTACCACTTTTCAGGCTTCTCTTTGTGTGTGCGCAAGTGTGTGTGTGTACGTGTGTGTGTGTGTGTGTGTGTGTGTGTGTGTGTGTGTGTGTGTGTGTGTGTGTGTGTGTGTGTGTGTGTGTGTGTGTGATAATGATTGTAAGGATGCATGCATGTATGTATGTGTGTGTGTATGGATGTATACACTATATGGATGTATATACATTCATATGCTATACAGCGAAATAATTATGAGTTCGTTGCCAGTAATTCACATTTTTAGATGACTTAGAAAATGCAAATGGAATATGCCCCTTCTGCCGGGGCGGCAAAAGGGGCATACTAACATCATGACTAAATTGGCGGAAGGGAATTGAGCAGACTTTCATATTAAGGTTGGATGGGGGGGCGGGCGGCGTCACGGGCGTCAGCAGGGCGCGGTGCCTCGTAGCATACAGAGTGTCACTAAACGGGCGGGATGCGTCAGCGCGGCCGCCGTCGTGCTGGCGTGGCCTTGCTCGCGTGGTGCGCTTTCTCGGGACGCTGAGTCCTCTCATTAAATGGAAGTGGAAAAGAATATCACGTACCTTTCGTAGAGATGATATTGGTTAGTATTTATCTTAACCTTTGGCGATATTCTTGTTCGCGGAACTAACCTTTTTTATCGCTGGGAAACGTCACCGTGTCCTTTACACACAAAAGTTAGCCAGTCAATCATAAAGCAGAGCACCTCCACCCATGCAAATATTGACAGTCCATTCCCGACGGCGCCGAGACCCCGTGTGGCTGCGCGATGGCCGAGTCAACACCGGGCCGAGCGGGGCTGGAGGGCGGATATTCGGTGACGTGTGAATGCTCAGGGATTTTCTTCTTTCTCTCCCAAGGTGCAACAGCTTCCGCCACCACTCGAGGCGCCGGTTTTGCTGCGGGAAGCGCCCAGCCAAGGCAGAATAATGCTCCTGCCTCTCTCCCATTCACTAACATTCATCCATCGTCAACTTTTCGGCGAAAGTTTTCGGGAAAATTTTGAAAGGCCAAGAGTCATGAAGGAGCTGAGGGACGACCTCCTCTCCCCCAGAATGTGCTGATTTCACACTCATCGCGCGCTGGTGATTTTTTTCATTGCCCTTTCTTAGATGAGTCGTTCTGAAAAAATAAATCGAGGAAAAAGGAAAAGCCTTAATGACGATAAACTGCGATGGCTGAGTCCGAGCGGCCAGTGAAGGCAAACATTGTAAATTGGATGTGGAGGTAAAATCACAGACTGGAACAGTACACGAAAGGCGAGGTCGCGGAGGCCGAGCGTGCATGGTTGCAAGGGGTCCGAGCAGTCAGCCCTGCTCCTGCGGACCTGCTGGACACGTGCCTGCTGAAGATGGGTATTACGTAATAGAAGATGGGAAATAAACATTCGAATGCGAAATGCCAGTGCCCCAAAAATGCCAAAAAACACAAGCAACACCATGATTCCCGCAACCACAGCTCACACTGTGGCGACAAGCACCACAGCAAGCAAGGCATCCTTTACAACCCGCAGGACAAGCAGCACCAGCAGCCCAGACTCCACAATCCGTACCACACAAACGTGGTCCACTGCAGAGGGTGAGCGCCGGACACAAACTTTTCTACTCCTTGCATCCATAAGCAAAGTTTAGGCGTTTTTCTCTCTGAAGTGTCCTCCAAAGATGCAGATTTTTTTACGTGTTTCCTTGTTATTGTTTTTTCCTATTTGTATTAGCGTCGCCTTCTGTGTTTTCTCTCTCCTCATGCTTGTTATTCACACCTCTTTCTGCTTGTTGCTATTATTGTTTCCTCTTCATTTGTTTCGACATCTTTCCTCATCCGTCTCTCCTTTTTTTTCTCTTTCGTTCTCTTCCATCGCATCTTACTGGTACTACTGCTCTCCTCCTCCTCCTCATTTTCTTCATCTCTTCTATTCCTCCTCCTCCTCCTTTCCTCTTCTCTTCCTCCTCCCCCTCCTCTCCTCCTCCTCCCCCTCCTCTCCTCCTCTCCTCCTCCTTCTCCTCCTCCTCTCCACCTATGATTGCTACTACAACTACTAATTATCATTATCTTTTTCTCTCCTCCTCCTCCTCTTCCTAATACTGGTATTATTATTATAATTATTATTATATTATTCCTATTCCTCCTCCTCCTCTGCTTCCTCTTCCTCCTCCTTCTTCTTGTCCTCCACTTCCTCCTCCTTCACCTTTTCTTCTGTCCCCTCCTTCTTCTTTTCTTCCTTTCCTCTTCCTCTTCCTCTTTTATCTATTACCAACTTTGCTGTAGTATTGTGTAATTATTATATTTACTCGAGTGATTTCTACTGATATCGTGCTAATTTTGTCCTTCTTTCTCTCCGCAGGTGAGTAAGCGGCAAAGAATATGCCACCTTATGCACAAGCTGTCGGTCCGGTAAGGAAGATTTATTGAGTGAGAGTGAGAGTGAGAGGAGACGAGAGTGAGAGTGAGAGGAGAGTGATAAAAGAGGAGAGGGGAGTGAGAGGAGAGGGGAGTGAGAGGAGAGAGAGAGAGAGAGAGAGTGTGTGTGTGTGTGTGTGTGTGTGTGTGTGTGAGAGAGAGAGAGAGAGAGAGAGAGAGAGAGAGAGAGAGAGAGAGAGAGAGAGAGAGAGAGAGAGAGAGAGAGAGAGAGAGAGAGAGAGAGAGAGGGGCAGGCAGGCTCGTCCATGCATTCATTACCCAAGGCTACATCTTTTCCTCGGCGGCCGAGCTGCAATCAGGCCAGAAGCGACCAGCCCGGGAATACTGATGTGTAACACGAGGCACCTGAAGGCCAGCTCTCTGTAGTAATATTGAGCGTCGGTGCAAGGTGAGGGTGCCGGGCGGGTCCCACCGGCGACCTGTCCTAAGTAAAGGTGTAATCACAGAAGTGCGGCCAGATTCGCGTCGGGGGGTTTATTGGCCGCCGCAGACCCGCTCTCGTCTCGAGCACCTTCTTCATTTAATTTTACGGTTATACTCATCCCGGCTTATCCGCAGAACGACCCGAGTTGCGCCGAGGATCTGAGATTTATCTGCTTTTTTCTTTTTATAATGTTCTTTATCGGCGATAAAGTTGGTCGGATGCTTTCTGCTTGTTAGGCGTAGCTGCGATTCGCGTTAACGGCGGCCCGCTGGTGCTGTTGCTGGCGTTACGTGTGCTCGGTTAATGGAGTCAGATGTGAGGATTGTGATGTGATTTTGGCGATGGTTTGTGCTTTGGCTGCCTCTCAGGTCAAAGACCCACCCCCCACCCCACCCCCACTCCCCCTCCCCCTCCCCCTCCCCCTCATCCTCCCCCTGCCCCTCCCCCTCCCCCAACACACGCCCAGACACCGCTGTAACTTTAAGGGACGCTTGTAATCAAGGTGCGACGGAGTCTACTATTATTCTGGGAAGTCCTCGATATTTCAGGCCACCCACGGTATATCTGCAGTGTCGGCCGCCCGTCTGATGATATGGCTGTCAGTCTAATGGCGGGCCTGATGTCCTCGGTCTGTTGGGAATCGTTCGCTCTTGCTCGCCCTCCGCCGGTGTCTGCGCGAGGGGGGCCAGGGGGGGTAAGGGGGGGACGTGATGAGTTTCTTAATTGGCCTGTCTTTGATTTTCGGTACTTTGCTATGATGTTCTGACGGCGGACAAAGTCTTCCGTCCGAGGTACAGCCCCTCATCTCTTACGAGCCATTTCCGCTAATTGGCTCACTTCACCTGCGCCACGACGGGGTTCTGTTGCATTCATTACGGCATCTGTTATTTGGGAAGCTTTTGTTTCGCTGCCCCCTTCGCCCGGGCATCGAGTGGGCGCTCCTCATTTCCCCCCTGGAACACCACGCCCACCGCCCACGCGCCTGCCACCGAGTCTTCTGTTGCAGGCGGTCTTCCTTTTGTGCGATAGCGGCTGCCTTCGCCTCGTTCCCCTTGCCCTCCGCTTTATCCTTTCGCTCTCCTCATAATTAACAGAATTTACTTCACAGGAAACTGCGTGAATAGCGAGCGCGCCCCTACGTGTGGATAATTGGTCTGCGATTTTCTTTATTTCAGCGTCCTTATTTGTGAGATACTTGAATACATTTCAAGACGTAGCGCCAGATAAATGGAGGATTGGCAGTAATTAATGTGAATATTGCAAGTACGCCAACAACAGCAAGGGTACTGAGCGCAGACGTCGGCCGAGGCAAAAGTTTGAAGAGCTAAAAACTTCGCGTGTTTATCCTGTAAACGTTAAGGAGTAAGCGGATTATAGGTACGCTGGGGAGTGTATTGTTTTTTTTTGGCGAAAACACGAAATAAAAAGGGATACAGAAATTCTTATTTCGAAAAATGGTTCCACCTAAGAGCCCTCGCGTTTTTTTTTTTTTTTTTTTTTTTTCATTCACAGAGTAGCACCGTCTTTCCTTTTCCTTTCATATCACGTTCTTTCTGGAAGTAAGTAGTCCCCGCCGTAGTCCTCGCGCGCCGCCCTGGGCAACCGGCATTACCCGGAGTGAGCGTGCAGTCAGCCTAGGCCTACTCTATTATCTCGGTCCCGTTGGTTCTCACGCGCGAGTGATCTCTAATGCATCCCCGGGGATCCTCCAATTTGTATAATGACGGCGGAATCACCGACTTCGCCAAAAGATCCGTCGAGATTTCCGTTCTGGATGCACACGTCTCGACCCCGATGCCAGACCATCCATCGTTAGAAGATATGAAGTTTACGCGAACCTTCGGCTAATGGAGGGACCACTGTTGCCATGCGGGGTGGGGGGGGGGCATTTCCGCCTCCGAGGTGGCAACACCCTGGCGGGACTCGAAGTGAAACGCGTCACGCTGCGTCCGTAGACTTCCGTTGAATCGTCAGGGAATTTACATCTCGTAGGGTGGTGCACCGTAGTTACGTATTTGTAATTTTGCAAGGGTAATATTGTCCGCAGAAAGAGAATTACAATTTCTTCTGGAAATTGTCTTTTGGCTGTTTTTTGGCTGCTCCAAGAGAATGGTGTTTCGAGTCATTGTTGAGTTGTATGATGGTCGAAGGTCCGCCGCGCCGTGTGTCAATACTCAATCAACGCAGCACACAATGGCCTGTTACTGCCATGAGAGTAATTCACTTTTACTTGCGTTATTTTTGCTTGCGTTATTTTGGGTCTGCATTTGCGGAAATCTTGGAATCGCTCCTTGTCTGATATTTTTTTATACATTTTCCATTTTTTTCTGCACACATTTTACTGAGTTTTTTTTTTTTTAAGTAACTTCCGTATATCCTTCATTTAGTCGTACATTTGACATCTTTTCTCCATTTTCTTCCTCTTTGTTCGTGTAGATTCAATTATTTTATGTTTTTTCTATTCATTGTTTTACTCTTTATATTTCAGCTCCTTGTATTTTCTCCATTTTCCCAATAAGTTATTTCTCGTAACATTCTACAACGTCGGGATGGTCACGCAGGCACCTTCCTCTCCGCCCTCACCCCTCCCTCCTCTCCCAGTCCTCTACTCCCTCCTCTCCCAGTCCTCTACTCCCTCCTCTCCCAGTCCTCTTTCCTCCCTCCCTCCTCCCCAAGTCCTCTTCCCTCCTCCCTGACTCTTTCCTTCCTCCCTATCCTCTCCCCCCTCCCCCCTCCCCCAGTCCTCTTCCCTCCTCCCTGATTCTTTCCTTCCTCCCTATCCTCTTCCCCCTCCCTCCTCTCCCAGTCCTCTTCCCTCCTCCCTGTCTTCTTCCCTCCTCCCTCCTCTCCCAGTCCTCTTCCCTCCTCCCTGACTCTTTCCTTCCTCCCTATCCTCTTCCCCCTCCCTCCTCTCCGTCCTCTTCCCTCCTTCCTGACTCTTTCCTTCCCCCCTATCCTCTTCCCCCTCCCTCCTCCCCCAGTCCTCTTCCCTCCTCCCTGACTCTTTCCTTCCCCCCTATCCTCTTCCCCCTCCCTCCTCTCCGTCCTCTTCCCTCCTTCCTGACTCTTTCCTTCCTCCCTATCTTCCCCCTCCCTCCTCTCCCAGTCCTCTTCTCTCCTCCCCGACTCTTTCCTTCCTTCCTATCCTCTCCCCCCTCCCTCCTCTCCCAGTCCTCTTCCCTCCTCCCTGACTCTTTCCTTCCTCCCTATCCTCTTCCCCCTCCCTCCTCTCCGTCCTCTTCCCTCCTTCCTGACTCTTTCCTTCCCCCCTATCCTCTTCCCCCTCCCTCCTCCCCCAGTCCTCTTCCCTCCTCCCTGACTCTTTCCTTCCCCCCTATCCTCTTCCCCCTCCCTCCTCTCCGTCCTCTTCCCTCCTCCCCGACTCTTTCCTTCCTTCCTATCCTCTCCCCCCTCCCTCCTCTCCCAGTCCTCTTCCCTCCTCCCTGACTCTTCCCTCCTCTCCGACTCTTTCCTTCCTCCCTATCCTCTTCCCCTTCCCTCCTCTCCCAGTCCTCTTCCCTCTCCCTCCTCTCCCAGTCCTCTTCCCTCCTCCCTGACTCTTTCCTTCCTCCCTATCCTCTTCCCCCTCCCTCCTCTCCCAGTCCTCTTCCCTCCTCCCTATCCTCTTCACCCCTCTCCGTCTCCCTCCCTCCTCTCCCTTCCTCTCCCCGCACACGGCTGCCCTGGACGTCCTCTATCCTCATGCATGCTCTTCGGGAATGTTTAGTCATTATCGGCGTGTTTGATCGCTCGTTCCAGCTGCTTCCCGGTGGTATCTGGAGCGATGCTGATTACCCTGATCGCTGCTGCCTCGCTAATGGCCAGGTGTCCCTCGTGCGATTGCCGGGGAGTTTTCCTCTTTTCCCCCAGGGGTGTTAGCGTGCCAGGGCTCCCCTACACCTGCGTCCGGAGGAGGAGATCCCCCGCCGTCCTCGCTCCCCTACGCGTCCCCCTAGACTGAGGTGGATCCGGGTATCACGCTCGGGAGATAAATATCACTGTCTGGTCGGGGATTTACATGATCCGCTAAGAAAAGTTGTTCCTTTTATTAAGGTTCTTCCCTAGACAACGGGGACGACAGGGGGTGGGTTGGGGAGGGGGGAGGGGGGCGACGGACACGTGGCTGAAATACATTTGTCTCTGATGGCGATGAAGTGGCAGATTTTGGGATTGTGTTGCGTTTCGTGTATTTATAGAGCGCCTTACGTAATAATGTAAGCATGGCACAGTAGCAGCCGTGGGAGCTTCAGCAAGCGTACTTGTGCCATCCGGTTGAGACGCTCGCTCAGTCAAGACTAATGAGATTAAACGTTTGTGAATTAGATTTTCTTGGCGCAGGAGTCGCCACGGGAGCCACGACGCACGCGCTCGCTCCTTACGCCGAAAAAGAGTGAGATCCTTGTACTACAAGATAAATGATACAGGAGATTTGAGGATGTACAAGGGGCGCAATAATGAGAACAGCTCGACCCCCTACTCTATCTATCTGTCTGTCTGTCTATATTTCCGTCTATCTCTCAATCTTGCACACACACTCACCCACAACTACACACACGTACACACACACACACTCACCCACAACTACACACACGCACACACACACACTCACCCACAACTACACACACGCACACACACACACTCACCCACAACTACACACACGCACGCACACCCACGTCCCATGTCCACCCCCCCCCCCACACACACACACACTACGTGAAAGCGCAAGCTCGCGAGTGTAGACGACGGCTACCCACGGCGTTGCGCAGGATTGCCAATCACAGGAATCTGGAGCCATAAACACACAGGTGAGGCGCATGCAACGTTAATTGTGGCACAAGGGGAGGCGGTGCGGGTCGTTGCACAATGCTTTGTGACCCGCCATTGTGCGCCGCGGGTTATTATGGCCTCAGGCAGCCTATATTGTTATTGAAGGTTATTTTCTTCGGATAATTGGATGCATAGAGGACTTTGTGCAGGAAGGAGGCCCGTTGTCCCGCCCGGGTTTCTGCCGTCGCCGCTTCCATGTCCCTGGTTTCGACCCGACCGGCGCATATTTTTTTTTCGCCGGGGAAGCTAATGGCCGATCGGTGATATTCCCTCGGTCAGAGCGAGCGGCAAAAAACTCTTCTCTTTGACCCTCCATGCACGCGCGTGGCTCTAGATCAAGGGCCGCTTCAGTTATTAATGGTTCGAGCGCCATGACTTGGTGTCCGTCAGATAAATTATGTTCTGTACGCACACATGTATTGCGTGGGTCACAGGAATTGGGTTTAAGACATTCTTGATATATCATGTGCATGCTCAAGTGCAGTGTAGTATGCATACATGTGTGTGTGTGTGTGTATGTGTATGTGTATGTGTATGTGTGTGTGTGTGTGTGTGTGAGTGTGTGTGAGTGTGTGTGTGTGAGTGTGTGTATGTGTGTGTCTGTCCCTGTTCGTGTGCGTTTGTGTATGTGGATGTGTAAACCTTTGAATAATCCTGACGATTCGCACTCCACTCCTTTTGCTACTCCTTTCAGCATATTAGTTAACTCCGCATCCCGTACACATAACGCACGCGCATTTCCACCTCCGTCACGTTTTCATTTCGCACAGAGCTTTCTCGAGTCCCCTCGGCCTTGCGCGTGTCTCCCGTGGCCTTCCGTTTCCTTCGCCCATCTCCCATTCCTCGGCCCCTCCTTCCAAGACGTGTCGGAGCGTGTTACTCACTCGGCCATTGATCTTGAGGTTCGCGTTGGGGTTAATACTCCATTAGCTGGCGCTGCTATTCTCGGCCTTCGTTTTTCATGCTTTCCTCGCGCCGGGAGAAAGTCGAATGGT
Organism: Penaeus vannamei; assembly: GCF_042767895.1. NCBI lineage: Eukaryota > Metazoa > Arthropoda > Malacostraca > Decapoda > Penaeidae > Penaeus > Penaeus vannamei. The sequence goes on from NC_091566.1 coordinate 2,209,593, forward strand.
ATGAAAATTGCAAGGCAGATGGCGTGCGTGTTGTGTGGTTCGGTCACGGTAACTGATTCGGATTGTACGCTGGGGGGGGGGGGGGGGGGGGGGGGGGGTCGGAGCGTGTTTGTCTTTGGCGAGCGTTGCGTGCGATTTATTTATGGTGTTTTGTGTGTGTTGTTCTTTCTGGTGTTTGTGTGTGTTGTTCTCTCTGGTGTGTGTGTGTGTGTTGTTCTTTCTGGTGTGTGTGTGTGTTGTTCTTTCTGGTGTTTGTGTGTGTTGTTCTTTCTGGTGTGTGTGTGTGTTGTTCTTTCTGGTGTGTGTGTGTGTTGTTCTTTCTGGTGTTGTGCGCGTCTTGGTATTATGATTATTTCCTCGGTGCATCTTGTTTCCTGGCCGTGTGTTTCATTGGTATGATGACGTCATCTTCCCTTGCCAGACATCTGCTTGAAATGCCGGGCTTGCCTTTCTCTCCCCGGCTGATGACTTTCTTTCGGGTAAATAGTCCTCTCGGCATCGGACTTTGAAGGTGTTTAATGATGTTCCTGAAGGAGATAAATGCAAGGAATACGATGCAGTCGGGATCTTAACAAGTTGGGGGAGAATTTGCATAACTCTGTTATAGGAGTTTAGGCTTCACCGTGGTGCGAATCATGGGAAATATATCTTTCGCATATTCTCTGGCAGTGTTCAAAGTTACTGCGTGTCCGCTGCTTGTCAGTCTGAATCACGCACAGTCATTTATGCGTGTGTATGTTTTATATGCGTATTTGCATATGTTCGCGTTGTACTGATAAAATATGTATACGTAGCGCCGTTAGTTCACGTCAGCGGGCGTCACCAGCGTTACAGTGCGCAGAGCCAGCGGGAAAATGATTATGATGATCCCAGCTCACAGATCTGACGATGCATTAAAGGTCAGGTCGCGAGAGAGGAAGGGACGCTGGCGCGGCGGGCGGCCCGGGGACGCGGCCTGGCGGTGAGTGTGGGCGGGGGTTGGCGTGGAGGGCGCGCTCTCTCTTGTACCCATTTCACGGCGCATATTTTATCGCGGGGCCGGTCTGATTGGCTACTTGATCTGGCGTGAGGATTGGCTGTTAATTGAATGGGGCGTAATCGTGCCGGGGATCGAGAGCCGTCGACTCGGGGTTGTGAACGAGCAATCGACAAAAAAATACGTAGAGAGTGGTAGCTATCAGATCAATGAATGAGAGTGAGCGTGGCCTGTTGAGATACAGGCGGGGGAAGGTACTCCGCGCTGCCCGCTCCTGTTCTTGTCTTTGCTTCTTTGTCTTATTCCTTTTGCCGTTGTTGTTGTGATGGTTTTTGTGTGACGGTTCTGTGGAGCAAGTGCAAGGGATAAGCCAAAGTGAAAGGGAGAGAGCGGTGGGAGTCTTGGAAGACAACGCGGCTTCCAGGAACGACGGCTGAAAGCGGTTTGAGATGACTGATGTTTATTTCGCTCCTTGATCGATCTGGACAGCTTCCAGGGTGGTGTTGGTGGATCATGGGACTGAGGCAGCTGGTGCAGAGGAGGGTAGCTGGTTCATTTCTGTTCCTAAGGCACTAGATGGTTGAATAAAGCGAGGTGTGTATGTGTGTGTGTTTATGTTGAGTTTAGTATTAATGCAGTTTTGTTCACCGCTAATGGTACTTGAATCGTGTCCTTCTTACATTCTGGAAATGAGGCAAAGGGAGATTAATGTTAAAAGAGTCATTCGGTGGAAGCGGAAAAAAAAGTTCTCGAGAAATGTTTAAATTTCTTAGAGCTACTCGCTCGTTCTATGGCAGAGATATCTACCTCCGTTTACAGATCATGACATTACTGCGTAGCCTTTATTCTTGACGTTGAGAATGGAAGGCCTTTACCAGTGTAAACATATATGGTTAGCTCTCTACAAATAATATCTAGCTTGCTACACCTGGCATGGCAGAGGAGAAGGGGAATTCGGCAACAAGATCAGGGGTCCGGCAACTAATTCATTGGCAAGTTATCAAGTCTCCAGTCGACCAAAACCAACCCAGACGGCCCCGACCGCCGAAGGAGCTGTCGCGGGCGCCCGTCGCTTTGTTTTGGCCGAATTTCCCAACTCGGAGCCGTATATTTCCAGCAATAAGTTCCGTCAGACGCAGCCCCGTTCGTAGACCTCATATCCGAGATCCGGGGATGCCATTGGTCCCGTGTTTTGTTCTGGTGGGGATCCTGACGAGACGTGCTTTGTCTTCCCGATGGGCCGGGCGAGACGCGGAGACGAGATTCCTGACGTGTAGTAATTGATATGGTCCGCTTTTCGGGGACTCCGGCTCGGGGAACGGACCGAGAGCGAAGGGACTCGGCTCTCGGCACCTCGCGCTCCGGTAGAAGGGGTGTTCGGGGGATGGGTCAGAGAGGCAAACACTAAAGCAATAAAAGGTGAATGATGATTTTAACGTAAGTACCTCAAAGACAAGTTGGATGCAAGAAGGAGATCAGAATGGTGCGCCTGTCTTGTGCGCTTTGCTCTCTCGCTGTCTTTCTCTCTTTCTTTCTCGCTGTCTTTCTCTCTTTCTTTCTCGCTGTCTTTCTCTCTCTCCCTCTCTCCTCCTTCTCTATCCTCCTTCTGCTTCTCCCTCTCCCCTTCTCTCTCCTCCTTCTGCTTCTCCCTCTCCCCCTCTCTCTCCTCCTCCTCCCTTTCCCCCTCTCTCTGTTTCCCTCTACCTCCCTCTCTCCCATTCCCACCCCCTCGTCCTTCCCCAAAACGTTTCCCCTCGCCTCTTCCTCTCCTCCCTTCCTCTTACTCCCACACTCACCCTTCTCTCTCTCTTCATGCCTTAATCCTTCCCCTCTCTCCGCCTCCCCTCCCCCCCTCCGCCCCTCCCTCTCCTCCCAACCCACTTTTCTCATGACAGTGATTTTACTACTGACTGTTGCTGGCAGTAATGGTAGGGAAGCGGTATCGGAGTACCTTAAAGGGATGGTGTGGATGCTCGGCAATAGAGGCATCATTGGGCGTGGGGCGGCCAAGCGCGGAGTGGGGATAGGAGGGCAGTTGTGGAGCGGTGGAGACGGGTGGGGAGAGGTATGGGTAGGTGTGGAGCGGAGGAGACGGGTAGGGAGAGATATGGGTAGGTGTGGAGCGGAGGAGACGGGTGGGGAGAGATATGGGTAGATGTGGAGCGGAGGAGACGGGTGGGGAGAGATATGGGTAGAT
>NC_091566.1:2225265-2227765 GCF_042767895.1 Penaeus vannamei
CCATCATCATCACCCTCATTTTCACCGCCATCACTATCATTGTCAACACCACCACCACCATCATCATCACCACCACCACCACTACCACTACCATCATCATCATCACCACCACCATAATTATCATCATCATCGCATCACCACCCCCACCATCATCATCACCACCACTACCATCATCATCATCACCATCATCATATCATCACCACCATCATCATCATCATCACCATCACCACCACCATCATCATAATCACCACCACCACCACCATCATCATCACCGCAGAACGAGTCCACAGTCCGAAGTCAAGCAGAGGCATAACGGGCTACGAGTCTCCACGTCTCCACCGGCCCAGTGAAAGCCCCTCGAAGGAAGGCTCTGCCGCTGCTCGTTCGTGAAGTGAAATCGAAGGATGGTGATGATGATTATGGTTACGGTTATTATTATTATCGTTATTATTATTATTATTATTATTATTATTATTATTATTATTGTTATTGTTATTATTATTATTATCGTTATTGCTATTATTATTATTATTATTATTATTATTATTATTATTATTATTGTTATTATTATTGTTGTTGTTATTATTATTATTATCGTTATTATTATTATTATTATTATTATTATTATTATTATTATTATTATTATGGTTATTATCGTTATTATTATTATCATCATCATCATCATCATCATCATCATCATCATCATCATCATCATCATCATCATCACCATTATTATCATTAGTAGTAATAGTTGTAATAGTAGCAGTAGTACGATTACTACTACTACTAGTACTAATAATATTATTGATAATTATAATGATTATTGCTACTGTACTAGTAATAATGCTACAGCTACTACTCACGTAGCCATTCGTCACATATTTAAGTATATATAAGTGCAAATGTTAGAGGCTTGTGACATGATTCAGCGAGTGTTGCAGAACCAACTGGATTGCGTCAGGTAACCAGACCAGGCCTGATATTGTGATAATTAAGCATTTGTTATTCAAATTGCTCTATGAATAACTCCAATAGAATGCCAGGTACGTGTGCTATCTATCTTTATCAGTAATACAGATGCCGTTATGTGGAAATAAGCGCATGTAATTCAATTGCATGTGTTCGGCTACATGTGTTGAGATGAATGGATGTATGCGAAAATTTATGGAAAGATCGTACTTTCGGGCAGACTGTGTTTAGCACGATGATAATCCTCATGGCGCTCGCTTCCCAAACAAACCGACGCATAAAAGCGCAACGGAAAAAAAAAACATGTTATACAAGAGCGGTTTCGGAAATGAGATGTAGATGGGATTTGGAGAAGAGACAGGCTGAAAGGGACGGCTGTTGGATCGCGCTGCATAAATAAAAGCGCTACAGATGTATATTTGGCTACTCGAGTGGCTGGCGTTACCTCCTCGCCGACGGAGGGGCGGGCGGGGCGGTCCGGCCTCTCACGGGCTTCGTTGGCCCATTTTCCGGTCATCTTGTCTCCCGTCGAAGCGAAATAAACACGCCCCCTTTTTTTTGCCGTTTCGCTGTAGATCCTCCTCTGCGGCGGGCGGGACTCCGTCTGCGTTTTGAGAAAGGGTTCCTGCGACGGAGAATTATATGTGACGACGTCCATTAACTGTCGGTGGTCCGTAAACATCAACTCGTGGCAGGTGGAGGAGGGAAGATACGTTGCGCCAAGGAAAACAGATTTATGGGCCCCGACGTTTCTCGACCAGGCTCATTAGAGATTTTTTTTTCAGGGGTTAACTATTTTACTTCCTTCCTACCTTTAGATCCGAAGAGGAGAAGGAAGTAGAGAAGATGGGGAGAGAGGGAGAAAGGGAGAAAGGGAGAAAGGGAGAAAGGGAGAGGGAGAGGGAGAGGGAGAGGGAGAGGGAGGGAGGGAGAGGGAGAGGGAGAGGGAGAGGGAGAGGGAGAGAGGAGGGAGAGAGAGGGAGAGGGAGAGGGAGAGGGAGAGAGGGAGAGGGAGAGAGAGGAGAGGGAGAGGGAGAGGGAGAGGGAGGGAGAGGGAGAGAGAGGGTGAGGGAGGGAGAGAGAGAGAGAGAGAGAGAGAGAGAGAGAGAGAGAGAGAGAGAGAGAGAGAGAGAGAGAGAGAGAGAGAGAAGAAGAAAGAAAGAAAGAAAGAAAGAGGGAGGGAGGGAGGGAGGGAGGAAGGTGGGTGATCCCAGTAGTTAATCCTGTGGCAATGAATAGGTCATATTCACGGACAGGTGCAGAGGAGAGGGGATGGTGGGGGCAAGGGGTGGGGGCGGGGTGGGTGGGGGTTGGCAGATTGTAAGCGATTGTGGGGCGGGGCTGCGGGCGTGGGAGCAAGGCCGCGGTTAAACGACGCGTGGCACAAGGGCGGGGAGTGTGCTTGGCGTTGCTGTGCCCATTGATTCCACGTTTCCATTGATCAGGAGGCGGGGATGCTGCCTTTTTAATGCCCCTCCATTCATTCGTTATTCATCGGCGCAGTCTAGCCACATCGGGGGTTATGCAGTAT
>NC_091566.1:2232765-2242765 GCF_042767895.1 Penaeus vannamei
TGTAAATATCCTTTTTCGAGAGAGGTGTTCTTGTAAATATCCTTTATGCGAGAGGGGTGTTCTTGTAAATATCCTTTATGCGAGAGGGGTGTTCTTGTAAATATCCTTTATGCGAGAGGGGTGTTCTTGTAAATATCCTTTATGCGAGAGAGGTGTTCTTGTAAATATCCTTTATGCGAGAGGGGTGTTCTTGTAAATATCCTTTATGCGAGAGAGGTGTTCTTGTAAATATCCTTTATTCGCGAGAGGTGTTCTTGTAAATATCCTTTATGCGAGAGAGGTGTTCTTGTAAATATCCTTTATGCGAGAGATGTGTTCTTGTAAATATCCTTTATGCGAGAGATGTGTTCTTGTAAATATCCTTTATGCGAGAGGGGTGTTCTTGTAAATATCCTTTATTCGCGAGAGGTGTTCTTCCGCTGGTCTCGTGTATGGCGGGAGGTCGGGCTCGTTCACCAGCGCGTCGGGAAGCGAGCGGTTCGTCTTGCAGAGAACGCGGCCGGGAGAGGAAGAAAACACGGCATCCGGTCGACGAAAGTTTCACATGTTGCATGCGTTGCTCATCAAAGCGCCGACCCGAAATTTCGACCTTTTCTTTAGTTATTTATAGACGCGGAATTTCGGGAGAGCGAACCTGCGCGCCGTCAATTTGGGTTCCGAGATCCGCAGACGCCGTTCGGGTCCAGTTTTCATATCCGGCGTCGTCTCGTTCCTTCTGCGTAGGTTATTCATCGGTTGTCGCTTCGTGGTGGACGCGCCAGTGTATCAAATTAATTTAAGGGAATAGATTTTACAGCTTGGGTTACATACATACAGTGTTACATACATACAGTGTATGAAATTAATTTAAGGGAATAGATTTTACAGCTTGGGTTCGGGGGCTTCTCCGCGTGCGCCGGGCTTGGTTGTTGTGCGGCGCGGCATAACTCACATTCGCGGAATACCAAATGGGCGTAATGCGCGGCCTCCGTCGTTAAGCCGGGAGGACGGCGAGGCGGGGAAGGCAAACGGGGAGAAAGGAGTAAATAGAGCGGGGGACGATGGCGGGGAAGGACGGGAGGGAGCACTGGGAAGGGAGAGATAAGAGGAGGAGGAGGAAAATGTCAGGTGAATAATGATGCGACGCGATTTGAGATGGTCTGCGTCTGGGGGAGGGAGTGGGGGGTGGGGGGGGCGAGGGCAGGGAGGTAGGCGGAAGAGGCGGGGAGGGAGGATCGCTGCGAACCGTGACTGCGCTTGTTGCGGCCACGGGGCCTGCCTTGTTATGACAGCGCTGAGAGTGAGCTACCGCGTTGCTTGCCAGGCCGGACGTGACACGCGTGTAATGCTGGCCCCTCGCTCGTCCTCGCCTACCTTCGGCCACTTCCCTAGGACGTCGCTCTGGCGTGGAGCCTTGGACCGCGCTTAAGCAGACCGCACATCAGCCTAGTCTGATCTCGTGATATCAGGCGAATGCTGAATGAAGCCATTGAGGCTCGCCCAGCCCGCGCACCGGGGCGCCCACACCAAGGACCCTTTGTCATGATGTGGCCCAGACATTGCGTATTGCTGTGTGCAAGAGCACCGGCGCCCGTGCAATGGAAGATGTCACCATAGCGTTGCTATGCCGGCGCGTTGAAAAGTACGTTGCTCTCACGAGGTACTTCTTGTCCCTCCCTTTCCCCCTCCCTCCGCCCGTGGGGGGCGCGGGGGGCGAGGCCGCCGCAGCTTGTCATTGTTAAACGAACAGTCTTGCCGTCCAGAGGATTTGTGGCGGCGCCCCGGCCATCGCGCTGCGGGGCGGCCGGCGATGGCCTCTTCCAGTGATTATATACGAAGATTACGAGCGCGCCTTGGAAAGGAATGATGATGAAGCACGCAGATGTTTATTCTGCTTCCACGAGAAACTGCTTCTAAAATTAACCAGATGGCATGAATGCTCGGGCCTCGCCATGCGGGTGCAGTTGCAGCGTGCTCCTCGCGCCCAATTGAAATTCCGGAAGGGAAGCTGGCGAGTGTTGCGGGCGCGAGCGACGCCGGGCCGGAGCTCTGCTGAGTAATGGTAATGGTAATAAAAACGAGTCCGACGAGGCCGAGATCTATGACTATGGTTTCCATCTTGGCCGAAAGGGTTTGTTTCCTCGCTCGTGACTCAAGACCGCGGTTTATATTTATGGCGGAAATGACTGCGGTTCGGACGGCCAAGACCTCGCCCTCGGAGGTCGCGCTTCTGCTGCGACTCAGAATTGACTCATTCCCGAGGAGTCGAACTGGAAGGTTCGAACTCTCCTGAAACTGAATTAGAATTGCTTATAAATCTTACGAATAATATTAGAAGCCCTTGATTCTGTTCAGTGTGTTGCATTATGAAAACGTAATTTTTCCCCTTTATAATCAATAAAATACTTGTGCTGAAGCAACCATTTGCATAACAGTAAGAGACACAAGGACCTCGTGTGTCTGTCTTGTCTCGTCGGAATCGTATCCCCGCTGTTTACCTTTCTCGCCGAAGTGAATCACGAGTTTGCTTCTCAGTCTCACGGGCGCCATTCACGATGTTTACAGAGCTCTCGCATGTATTGTACGTGCAATTAACAGTAGTATGGGCGGTGGAGCGTAGCCCTGTAGGCGAACACGTGCCAAGTGTGTCAGCGCTACTCTCTCATATGGCACGGGAGGGTGTAAGGCGCATAACGGAAAGGGGAGAGCGGGTGCCAGTGCCAGGGACGCGGGGTGACGAGACAGCTGACTCATGGTCGGTGTAACGCGGGACAGAGGGTCGGAGGGGGTGGAGGAGGGGTTCGAGGGGACGGGAGGGGGGAGGCCCTTCATTTCCGATAAGGAGAACGAGACGTCGTAGAGGAGGGGCTGAGAGAGTGGCAGGTGGAGATGTGTGTGTTGGCGTCGGAGGCGTGTCGTCCCCAAACGTGCAGGTGTATGTGGGGAGGGAGGGGGGGGAGGGGGGGAGAGGGGGGTGGGGTAGAGCCAGGCGGTAGAGTACCAGTGTCTCGTTAAGGGTGATGGACCTTGTGCGGAAGGGACATAGAGAAGAAAGGAACTTCATTGGCATTGTTATCTACGGCAGGGGGATTTCAGCGAATTGAGCCAGCCAGGAAGATAAAGAGACGATCCGACGGCGCGCGGTGTCAGTGTCCGGGAGGAGATAGTGGGGCGATAAGAGTGCATTTCCGTTACTCCGGTGCCATTAAGATGATGGATGTGCGGCACCAGCAGTCTTCGCTCGAGGAGATGTGGCTCGAGTCAGCATCCTGCCCTCACTTCCCCTGTCTCCTCCCCACGCCTCTTCCCGGTTCCCCTCGCCTCACCCGCCTCTCCTTGCTTCCCCTCCCCTCCCTTACCCTCCTTACCCCCGCCACCTCCACTCACCTCCCTTACCCTCCTTACCCCTGCCACCTCCCCTCACCTCCCTTACCCTCCTTACCCCCGCCACCTCCACTCACCTCCGTTACCCTCCTTACCCCTGCCACCTCCCCTCACCTCACTCGGGCCCTTTCCTTACCTTCCATTGGCCCCAAACCTCGCCTCCCTCACCTCCCTTCGCCTCGCTTGCCTCCCCTCACCTTCCCTCGCCTCCCCTCACCTCCCTTGCCTCCCTTGCCTCCTTCCCTCTCCTCGCCTCGCTTGCCTCCCTCACCTCCCCTCGCCTCGCTTGCCTCCCTCACCTCCCGTGCCTCCTTCCCTCTCCTCCCTCGTCCTGCCAAGCCGTTAATCCACTCTCTCGCCTCCGTAACCCGTGCGCTCGCTCTCCCCTTTGTCCACTCTTTTATTTTCGTCTCCCAAGCGTTCTACTTCCCATAAATGTATCTCTCGTCTTCCCCAAGGTCTTCCTGCTTATCTTTCTCTTCTTCTTCGTCGTCGTCATTATTATCATTGTCACAATCATAAAACTCTTTCCTTATTTTTTTCTCCCCTACCCCCTTTCTCTCTCTCTCTCCTCTGTCTAGTTTTAATGGCTGTCAGTATTATCAGGGAATACGACTGTGTCCCCGTGATGATGCTATCGGCCGGCGAGTCTTTCGAGAATCGGCAACTCTTTTTCTGCAAATGCAAGTGGAAGTAGATATGTGGAAGTAGATATATCATGTTGCCTCCGTTGCCTCTGTGAAGGGAAGGCGCGCTGTGGCCGAGCCGGTGTCCTGCAGCCGTTGTCGCTGACCCGTCGGCCGGCGTTGCGCGAGGACGCTGAGCGGCGGCGGCGGCGGACGCCCGTGGACGCTGTGCCGCCGTGACATGAACTCGCCTGGAATTTTTTTGAGTGCTTGTGCCAGTGTTTTCGCGGCGTGACAAGAGCGACAGCGAGGTTGTGATGGCTACCATCGCGCTGAAGAATATTTTCACCCTCAGGCGCCCGAGCAGAGTGTAAGTGTTTTTTTTTTCAGCGTCAGGTGGAAGTGTGTCACTCCATGACGCACAAGATCTATATCTGTACATCTTTATCTTTGTCTATCTCTCCATTGCTTTGGTAATTTTGTCTCAGAAGAGCTGAATTGACTCCCAATACTTTCTTCCTCATCAGCCGTAACAAAGGTCATGCTAAGAACGCTTTCTCTCCCTCCTTATCCTCCCTTTGTCTGGTGGCTGTGAGGACAATGCGAGGAGGCGCCTGTTAATGGAAACAGGGAAAGAGACAACGGAAATGGCCAATGCCTGTGATTAGTGGGCGGCTGGGATAGACTGCCGCGTCCCCCGGGGCGTGAAAGCGACGGGCGACGCGTGGAATCCACTGAGGTGCGTGGAATTAGCGGCGGGGAAAGGGGAAGCGCCCGTGAGCGTTGAGGCGCGAGTTATTGCTCAGGAAATCAATTGGGTTGTGTTTTGATGCTCGCGACGGGCGAGGAGGAGCAGGAGGGGCGAGGATATGTGTTGCTGAGATGCGTATTAAAGCTGCAGTGAAAGAGGGAATCCGCGGGCGTGCGGGCGTGCGTGCGTGCGTCCGGCGCCAGCGGACGGGGAGAGGAAAGGGGGTCGGGTGCGAGTCGGGCCTGAAGGCGGGGACGGGATCGGGAGGCGTGTGAGGCGGCGATGGGGACGCAGAAGGCGGGAGTGGGCGTTGCGTGGCGCTATCGGAGTGAAAGGGTTGCGGGGCGCCGATGGAGACGGGAATTGCGCCGCGGGTGGAGGGAAGGCGAAAGGGCAAGCGACTGGAGGATGGAGGACACACGTACGTCAACATATACACACGTATACATACACACGCAGGTACGCTCAGTCACCCGAGGATTTACAACCAGATGCGCGCGCACGCACACGCACACACACACACACACACACACACACGCACACACACACACACACACACACACACACACACACACACACACACACACACACACACACACACACACACACACGCACACACACACACGCACGCGCACACGCACACGCACACACACACACACACACACACACACACACACACACACACACACACACACACACACACACACACGCACACGCACACGCACACGCACACGCACACGCACACGCACACACACACACACACACACACACACACACACACACACACACACACACACACACACACACACACGTACACACACGTACACACACGTACACACACGTACACACAGAGCGAGAAGAGATAAGGGAAGTTAGAAAGGAGAGGACGAGACAAAAGGAAGAGCGAACCAGAAAGGAGAGACGGAGAGGACATGAGAGAGAGAAAAAAACGAAAGAAAAGGGAAAAGAAAGAGACGAGAGAAGACCCCCCCCCTACCCCCAGCGAGGAGGCCTCCGGGCGGGAGAGGTCCCGGGGGATCGCGAGTCAGAATCTGCTCCGTTATGAACCGCGACGGGTTCAGCGGCGTGTCCAACTTCTTGTAATTGCTTTCTTAATTGCGGTTTAGGCGGGCGATGTTTTGGCTGAGTTATTGAAGGCGGGTCTGGGCGGAGAGGGTTTCCGGGGATTCGGTTGACGTTGCAAGTTGCACGTCCGATGGAGGTGATTCTTTTCTGAAGGTTCTAGCATGGCAGCGGTTCTTGTGCTGTTAGTATGTCATCTTGGTCATATTCTTAAGGGTTAGTATTTTTGAGTATTGATTGTGAAGACTGAATGATACATATATTTTTGTGTAACTTATCCAGCTAAATGTTTCGTAATTCACCATCCATCCGTTTTTCTTGTTAGCTCTTTTTTTTCCAATCTATCCCTGTGTCTGGTCATCATCTCCTTTTTCTTCCTCTCCTTTCTCCTTTCTTTCTCTCATATCCTAAAGAGCGTGGAGCTGAGAAGGAGCGAAGGACTCGGCGTGCCAGCTTAAATACTTCGTCTCACTTATTCATATTCTCCGAGGCACGGGAGCAGGATAAAGGCGGCGCGTGAATAACCAAGGGGCCGTAATTCACCTGAGTGTGTCCCGGAAGACAAAGGGCTCAGAGGCGGATCCGCGGCGGGGACATGTGCCGCGCCGCCAGTGCCACGGCCGCCGCCGCCGCGCGCCACACAGCCGCTGCCGCCGCGCCGTGTGCCTGGGATGTCTCCCCCGGAAGGCGGCGAGTCCCACGCGGTGGAATCCTCGGCGCATTGTTTTTATTCCATTTCCTTTTGTGCGCACGCGAGCCCGTTCTTTTGTTGCCTTTTTTCATTTCCTTTATTCACATGCCGTCCCCTGAATCAGTCCAATCCAAGCCCTCTGTCAAGATTTCAATTAGGGTCTATGGAGGTTGTTAGCGGGGGCTCTCGGACATTTTTTCTGAGCGGCCGCCCACTCAAGGGTCTGGCCTGCGTCAGTCCTGGAGATTAAACACATGTCGAGTGGTCCCCTGAGGGAAGCGGGGGCGGCGGGGGCGCCCACCCCAGCCCGCCAAGCCAAGAACGCACCAACTTATGGTGTCCACCGCTTTCTTCCGAGAACTTTTCTCTCCTTAATCAGTCTTCATGCTATTTCCATCTGCACCAGAGCGTCCCAGCGCCGTCGCCCACATTCTGCGAGGTTTGATGAGGCAGAAATTACGATGAGTCACGCACGCCCTTCGCGATTCTGCCCCGCCAGGAGCCCGGCGCTGACTCTTCCTTCATTCCGTCGCGGGACGGCCCTTCTTAACAAGATCCTCAGCAAATCAGATTTTGTAGATACATTTCATTCAGTTCGTTCACGTTCCCCGCCCTTGAATGGGATCTGAGCTCGGTTCCTCCGGTGAATAGCGCTTTCTTTATCCTTCTTTGCTCACGAGCCCCCCCCCCTCCCCCACCGGCCCTCGTGCCGACGCACGTTGAAGTAGGCTTTATCTCTCGTCTATCTTGTCGCAAATGTTGTTTGTTGGCGCGATGCGATGTCTTTAAAAGGGAAAGGGAGGCAGAGGGAGGGAGACAGACTGCCAAGCCTTAAAGCATTTACAAACACGTGTGATTTGGAATGCTGTTAGTGGGCTTAGCTTTGTTATTGGTCTCTGGCGAAAGTTGTTTAGAATCGAGTCATGAAAATGGCCATTTCACAGCTTATTAGCGTAAAGCCATTTCACATTTTTTCCTGCCTTTGAAGAGGACTTTCCTCCAAGCCTGCCTAAAGCTAGATTGTTGTGAGGTCGTTTTGCGAACAGCAGATGGGGCATCATCGTGTATGCCGGGCGGCCACCGTACATTATCCTGGAAGCGGCGATAATATGTGTGCTGCCTCATCCAACTAATTGTTAACAGTCAAGGAGACGGGCGGCGCTTGAGTGGAGATGGCATAAGATGGAATGCGGGCGAGAGGGAGAGAGAGAAGGAAGAGGAGGAAATCGCCGACAGGTGCGGTGGAAAGGGCGAGGAAGGAAGGGCACGGCCAGATCCCTGGTTAGCGGCTCCAGGCGTCACTGTGCTCGAGTGTTGACCTCACTCGGATGCGAAATGTCCCCTCGGGTCACTGCCACACTTAGCCGCAAGGGAAATGTGAATAGTCCTGAGTCGTGCCAACAGCTGTGTGAAGGTAGCTGCACAGCTGGTGTGGAAGAAGCAGCGATGGGATGGGTGACCCGCGTTGCGTCACTAACGTACATTATCTCTTTTCTGTGTTCGACCGGCGACTGGGGTCCCTCTTCCGGCCGTTGCCTTCCGGACATTAGGATTCCACTTTCCACCCGTGATCTCTAAGCTGGTGGGAATCTGCTTGAAAACAGCGCAAGAGGGGCGAGCCAGGGGCTTGAACCAGAGCGATCGGGAGGGAGTGGTGTGTGGGGGCGTGGCGCGGCGCGGCGGCAAACAGATAAGGGGTGTCGCAGGTGTGGGAGGGAGTGTCTGTGTTGCCAGGCGAGGGTGTCGCTCAGCCAGCCTCACATCCACACCGTCTGCTGTCACTCTCCCCCCCACCCCTCACCCCCACCCCGCCCATAGCTGCGATCTGTCACCACCTGGCACCGCTCTCGCCCCCTCCCTTTTCCTCCGGTCCGGACGAAAGTGCGAGTGTGCTCCTCGGGTGGCTCGTCTCTGCAAACGTTGCGAGTTGCTCTGAGGAGGTCCTTCAGCTCCTTGGTGGAACAGCATGCATATTTAGCTTACTTCCAGATTTTCCAGAGATTTTCCCAGTTTGCGAGCGCGCTGGCCGCTGCTGTGTCGCTTGTTGTGTGGCCGCGCGGTTGCTTTATGGCCGTGTTGTGTGCGGCGGCCATATAGTGGTGGGCACGTGGCAGGGATTGCAAAGTGCGGTTGTGATGTATGATAATGTGCTTATGTGACAGTGCTGATATTCAACGTTTATGTATGAGACTGCCGTAGCTGTAAGTTAGGGGACAGCAGACTAAAGTTGCAATTGTTGTAGTGGAGCGTACTGCGGGAGAGGCGTGTGTTCGTGTGTTGGGTCGCAGCATAATGATTTTTTTTCTTGGGCGTCGCGGGCGTAACATCAGACAAAGAAAACAAATAAGTCCCGAGAGCGACCACAGGGAGGCCGAGAGGGTGGGAGGCAGACCCGGCCTTCCTCCCGCCACGATAATGATGGACAACCTGTCGTGTTGATGGCGCGACAGGAGGCGTCACGGAGACCCGCCGAAGGACGAAGGATTTTTCCCCTCGTGTTTTCCCCTTGTGCCTTATCAGGCTGGTTAGAAAGGAAAACAAATGCTAAGTAGCTCGTACACAAGCCCTGTTTGCATAGAAATCACCCCCGACCCGTTCGTTCGAAATGATGATGACGGTCGCTAGCGGAGTGGCCCTATTTTCTCTCCAAATATCCTAATGCTTATATAATGCCAGCGAGTGGAGTCAGGTCGCGCGGCGGACACGGAAGGAGATCAGGCGAGGCGTGTGGACATGGGCCGAGGCAGACGTGGCAGGCAGTGCGAGGCAGGAGGATGTGGTGTGATGTGGCGAGGGAGGGAGGGACGTGGCGCGCCGACAGCGTTCTGTCTCTTTCTGTCATAATGTATGCAGATGTATTCATGGAGGATGTTATCTGTACATCAAATTAACGTGATATTACTAAATTATGAAACTAGGCTTTAGATATTAAAATGTTGATAATGGGAAACGGTGGTACTGCGTGCATTGTTGTTGTTTTATCTCTCCATAACATGTAGACATTTGAATTAAAATTAATATTAAACTATACCGATAGTAATGGTCTTTAACTCGGTAAAAAAAAGTTACGAAATGTATAGCGTATAAGTTACAGAAGATAAAATGATGGTGTGATTGTTTTGTACCTTTTTTTGTGGGGGTATTCCAAGATGAACTGATACGGAAGCACAATAGAACCGTATACAATGGCGAGCAGAACACAAGCTGAATGTTTTAGATCTAATGAAAGGCGAAAATGCGACTGCGAACACGACTTGAATTGGACTAGTATGAGGCAGCCTCGCAATCAGAGGCGACATGATTGCACCGTGTAATTTCTTGGCGAACAACGAACAAAGCAGGCTTGTGCTCCAACGCCCTGTTTTTGCCATTCGTGTACCAAAACTACCAGTAACAAAAATGGCCCCGGCTTTATCGGTACTAGATTTGTTAAAATAACACCAGTAGACAACGCTGACACGGCTGTCAGTTAACCTGATAGCAGTC
>NC_091566.1:2252765-2260265 GCF_042767895.1 Penaeus vannamei
CCGAGAATAACGCAGAGCCTGAGCAGGGCGTGCATGGCGAGCAAGGAATGGCGGGAGGTGCAGCTTGTGGAGGCGGCGGGAGCGAGGCGGGGAGTGCACGAGGCCCTCGGGAGTGCGGGCTGAGTGGCCGGCCTCGCGAGGGTCGTGCGCGAGTGACGGATGGCGTGGGATGTGCACCAGCATTTTTACGCGTCCTCGAGAAGTGCAACGAGAGTCTGTCCTTGCCGTCGGGACCAACCCCAGGCCGCCTCAGGAGCACTGCAGTGGCGTGCCCTGTCGTTCCCCGCCCTGCGCCAGACCCGGCCCCTCTCGCCTGGTGGCGGAGGAGCCCGTGCCAGCTCCCCTAAGGTGTCACAGGTCCTACCCTCAAGGCGTTTCACACGTCCGGCTAAGGTGATTCAGTCCTACCTGAGCTCTCCCAAGGGAGCCGTCCCTGTTTTTACCTCTTTTTCTCCCGCCGGAGAAGCCAGCTCCTCCCTCACGGTTGCCTCGGCTCCCCAGGTCATCTCTGTTGATCTCTTTCCGCTTTGTCTCGAGCAGCGGTGGCGATATTTGACCCCAGCGACCCCTGTGTCTTAGCGCAGGGTTGCGCGGCGTCGACGCGGCCATGTTGGTCGAGTCGTAAATCTCGGTAGCAATGCCGGGTAAACAAGGCGGGACGACAAAGGCAAAGCCGCGGTGCAGGACATTCCGGTATCCGAAGCCGTGCAGCGTCCAGGGTCCAGTATTCCCTTATTTTGAGACTACCTTCACTGATACGGTGATGAAAGTATCCATAGACTCTTCTCGTTAAATCCTGTCTGTCCTGTTGTCCGTCACTCGTTTATAATAGAGGCGTAACGATCCTATTCTGTAGTGATTCAAAAAGCACAATTTATTATATTCAGGCCCCAGAGGAGTCCGAGTCACGGCACAATGGTAATCCTCACTGAACGACGACGACAGTAGCGAAGGATATATAGTTTTATAGAGCGGAGTGCAAAAAAAAAGAAAGAAACACACACACACACACACACACACACACACACACACACACACACACACACACACACACACACACACACACACACACACACACACACACACACACACACACACACACAACCGAGAAATATTACACCTCGCGGTCTGCCTCTCGTGTCGGGCGCCATAACTCATTTCGAGAGCCGCCCGATCTTAGGCGCAGGCTCTCTTCCGGGGCCTTTCCTCCAGACTGGCTTCTCATTTCCTTACGCTCCCCCTCGTAGCCCCTTGCGGTCCCTCGTGGCCTGGTCTTTGAGAAATAGCCCCGGCCTACTTGACTAGAGGAGCGACCTGAGCAGCACCTTGCCCGACGTTCCTTTAAAGATCTGTCCCGACTCGCTTTCTTGGGATTGAACACGAAGTACACTTTCCCGGGTCAGTTTGTATTGGAAATCTCCCTGACCTTGCATGGGCGTGTGCAGTCCGTGTTATTGGAATTTCCGACTTTGTTTCGCAATTGTCATATTTCTGGCAGGTCCTCCGTCCCCCTTTCGCTCTCTTTCGTTGTCCTGCTTGGCCCTCGCAGTGGCTCTCCTTGCTGTTTCCGTTATGCTTCGTCCATCCCGATTGTCCTAGTTTGGCTACCCATTTTCCCATTCCTCGTCTGTGTCATATTTTCTAATCCTTTGATTCTTTATGAGTCCTCTCTTAGGCGTGTTTCATTCTCTCTTTCTTCTTTTTCTTGCTCATTCTATTCCTTCTCCACCAATTTGTCCCTCTCCTACTTCCTTTTCTTGCTCCGTTTACCTTCTTTCCCCACCCTCCTCTGTCTCTCTCCTTCTTCCATTTTCCGTGCGTCGTATTTCACTCATTAATTTCATTTAGACTTTTTTCTCTGTGATATTGCTGCCCGATTCTTTCTCGTCCTTTAACTTCATTTGTCTTGATTACTGCAGTTTTCTTCTGCTTCTCCATCTTAATTTGAGTCTGTTTCTTCCTTCCCAGTTTTCTTCCTGATCCTTCCTGCGACTTATTCATGCCTGGTCCTTCCGTAGCCACGCCCCCAAGCGCGAGCTCGAGGGCCAGCGCCTGCTTGAGCGTCACATCACGGAGCGGGTATCACGTATCGGAGGGCAATGGCGCACGTTATGGTTTTTATCCTTGCATCCTTCTGGCTCCTTCCCCTCTCCTTCCTCCTCCTCCTCCTTCCTTCTGTCTTCTTTCAGGGCCGTGTCTTCTCTCCTGTCTGCCCCCCTCCCTCCCTCCCTCCCTCCCTTCCTCCTCCTCCAAGACCCTTTCTGTTCTCTGCTTCCCCCTCTTCCTTGGTCCTCCTCCTTCTTCCGTGGTGCTCTTCCCTCCTCCACTCCGTCCCCTCGCCTCCCCTCTTCACGGCCTCTTACATGGCTGCTCTTTTAACCCTCGCGGTGCATTTTCCGCTGTTATTTTCTTTATTAGTTCGCGCTCTTTTCTCCATCGCTTTCCTTAACTTTCAATCTTCGAGTGTCAGGTTTTTGTTTGTTCATTTATTGTATGTAATTCCTATGGTTCTCGCGTTGATGTTGTTTTTGTTAACTTTGAGGATTTTAGTTGCGTGATGCTGTGCCAGGCGTGGTCTATTAATCTCTGATGTTTATTCATATATTCTATTGGCTTTTTGTCTTGCGTTGGCACGGCTCCTCACGCTCTCTTCTTTTCAAGTCCTCAAAAGTAAAGCTCCTGGTTCTTGAACTGCGACGCCCGAGCTCAGGTGGCTTCCTTGCGCCCCAGTGTTGCCCGCGCTTCCCCCTGTCTCTTTCCACGCTTCTTTCCAAAATAATTCGGATCCTTGCGGCGGCATTCACCTCCCCCCCCCCCCCCCACACACACACACACACGCCGCCTCCGACCCGCCAATGTCGCCGTTGATTGCAGTTTCTTCGCCTTGTCTCCCCCTCCCCCCTCCCCCTCCCCCTCGGCGGCACGCTCTCCCCTCCCTGTCGACCCCCCCGGCCCCTCCAATTTGGCATGGACGGCAGCCTTTGTACACTGCTCCCACAGGGGCGGCGGCCGCTTTTGGCAGGAGGAGAACGGGGCTGGGTTTTCATTAAGGTTATTTTCCTCTCTCCTCTGCTCCTTGGAGTTTGCATACCGCGCGCCGCTCCCTGGCTCGTTCCCCGCCATCATCTTCATTCCAAACGGCGGCGGAAACACGAGCGAGGTGCAAACGAGCCCTCAAAGCGCGTCCGTCAGGAACTCCCGCCGCTTTACAGCTCGGGAGTCCCGCGGGCGGCCGGGAATGCGAGAGAATGTTGCCGTCGCGGCTCCTCCCCGGTGGCGCTCGGGACGTAACTTGCTTTGTGTGCGTCTCCGGTGGGAATCTTTTTGCATTTCCTGGCTCTTACGAATTATTGGTAAATATATTTTTTGTGTGATCATTTTTACTCGGAAGATTTAAACGCCTGCTGTTCGTTTGTCCGTGGATGTGGAGGGGCATCTGCATGTGACGTCATCACCAGACCGCCCTTCCCTTCCTCCCGTTTTCGCCTCCCTTCCATTCTCAGAAACGACACGATCTTGCGTTCGAGGGACATGTTGCTATAGAGATCCTATTGATCTCTGCTCCACGGATATGTATTCGGCCAGGTTTCGATTGATGCGTTTGCGCCAGGCGGAAACAGGGTCCCTCCGGCGGTGGGGGGTTTTGCCCGCACCGCATGGGGAGGAAACACTTGCCCAAGTACCCTCCGCTGGGCTTGTATTCCTTGGGAGGGGAGCGAGGGCGGCGCTTCCCTCCCCGCAGGGAAAAAAAGGCTCCCCGGGGAATACCCTCGGCGCGCGCCACAAAAATATTCACAGCCAGATTCAGGAGCGAAAAGCAAATCGAATATTTTTATCCGGAGTATAAGGAAGCGGAAAGTTGCGAACCTTAAATGATATTTGTCGATCTGGGAGAAAATAAACTTGTGCGTCGCTGGAAAGGTCAGGAAGGGATATTACAGGCAACCGAAATATAAGAACGAGTAAAGTCGGAATCACGAAAGTTAGAAAATGAAAATTGATTTCCTAAAGGAAAGTTTATGGCCATTGGCGCAGATGTGCCGTTGGAAGGAGGAGGCGCGGGCTCGCCTTTCCTTCTTCTTCCTGTCTTTCGGTTTTCCCTTTTTTATCTCCCTATGCTACTTTCCGCCACCTCCTCTCTACTTTCTCTTCTCCTTACCACATCATCTAATTTTTTCCGTCTTCTCACATCCTCGTCTACGTATTACCGCAGGATGTATTCATAAGTGCTCTTGTTCTTCCTTGCTTCCTTGCCCTTCCTTACTTCGTTGACCTGCTGTCTTATCCTTCCTTGCTTCCTTGACCTGCTGTCTTGTTCTTCCTTGCTTCCTTGACCTGCTGTCTTGTTCTTCCTTGCTTCCTTGACCTGCTGTCTTGTCCTTCCTTGCTTCCTTGGCCTATTGTCTTGTTTTTCCTTGATTACGTGACCTGCTGTCTTATCCTTCCTTGCTTCCTTGACCTGCTGTCTTGTCCTTCCTTGCTTCCTTGACCTGCTGTCTTATCCTTCCTTGCTTCCTTGACCTGCTGTCTTGTCCTTCCTTGCTTCCTTGACCTGCTGTCTTATCCTTCCTTGCTTCCTTGACCTGCTGTACACGGAGACCCTGGAGAACCGCCCACCCGCCTCACACACCTTGGCTTGCTTCACGCCCCCGACGCCTCCGAAAACTCTTCTTCTATTTTCGGTGCAGGAGATCGCGCCCACCTGCTTTACCTGTCTCTCTTTGCACGGCGGAAGTACTCACCTTGGAGGGCGGTGTGGGTGGGAGAGGGGGAGGGGGAAGGGGAAGGGCGGTGTGGGTGGGGGAGGTGGAGGGGGAGGGGGAAGAGGAGGGGGAGGGGGAGAAGGGGATGACGAGGAGGGGGAAAGGGGAGGAAGAGGAGGAAGGGGATGGGGAGGAGAGGGGAAGGGGATGGGAGGGGAAGGGGAGGGGGAGGGAAGAGGAGGAAAGGGGAAGGGGATGGGAGAGGAGAGGGAGAAGCGGAGAGGAGGATGGGGGAGAGAGAGAGAGAGGGGGAGAAAGGGAGTGAGTGAGAGAGAAAGAAAGAAAAAGGGAGTGAGTGAGAGAGAGAGAGAGAGAGAGAGAGAGAGAGAGAGAGAGAGAGAGAGAGAGAGAGAGAGAGAGAGAGAGAGAGAGAGAGAGAGATAGGGGGAGGGAGGGAGAGGAGAAGGGGGAGAGGAGAGGTAGAGAATGAGAGAGAGAGAGAATTAGAGATAGAGAGAATTAGAGATAGAGAGAATTAGAGATAGAGAGAATTAGAGATAGAGAGAGAGAGAGAGAGAGAGAGAGAGAGAGAGAGAGAGAGAGAGAGAGAGAGAGAGAGAGAGAGAGAGAGAGAGAGAGAGAGGGAGGGAGGGAGGGAGGGAGGGAGGGGGGAAGGAAGGGAGTGAAAGAGAGAAAGAAAGAGAAAATGGGAGTGAGAGAGAGAGAAGACAGACAGACAGACAGACAGAGAAACAAGAAAGCTAAGTAAATATAGTTTACCAAGTAAGTAAATACGGGAGATGGGAGGCTTCGCGCGAGTTGACACAGCGAAGGGGACGAGCGCTGGGATGATTAATGATTGGAGGAACACGAGTAGCGGGCTTGGAGGGGCGTGACCTCGCTACTGACGGAGGACACCGGCAGTTAATGATTCCTGAAACGACGAAGGCATGGAAGGCGATGCCGATGGCGCCCGCTCGAGCTTGTCGCTGGGAGAGGACTGGCTTCACGTCGAGGTCGCTGTGTCGGCCAAATGATAACCGAACTCGACGTGATTTGTTTACATTTGGAATTACTGCTCTGTGTTGTGGGTTGTGGGTTGTGGGTTGAGGGTGATTAAATCGCAGAATCTGTACTGAAGGAGCCGGTGACAGGGTTGATGGCCGAGCGCTGGAGGAAGCAGGCGAAGGGGGTAAAAGCGTGATGAGATCAACGCTAAAACGCGACCAGCAATCGGGTGGGGGCGTGCGTGGAGGAAATATATTTCAGAGGGTGGCATCAGGTGCAAATTGACACGGAATTGAACTGCTGGCATCCCATAGGTTTACTGATATGCCATTGATAGGTTTAAACAACGCTTTGGCGGGAGTGACGGGGGGAAATCCACAAGAAGAGACGGAATTGAAAAGACGAAGAAGAGACGAAGCCCGAGAGAGAAGAGGCTTGTCGGCGGTGGCGTCTTCGTCAGTCTCTCGATGGGGCGGATGTCGAGGCAAGGAAGCTGCCTCCCTCGCCAAGGAAGGTAAATGATACAGTAGATTTCCCTCGTAATTTAGATTCCTCAGGGCTAAAGTGACGTTGATTTAATTATGCTAATTTAGATAATGCGATGATGAAGCTCTAGCGTGGCGGACGGTGTGGCGGGAGATATTTTTGGGATGAGTGTTTAGGAGTCGATAAGACTAAAAAATTAGGACGATCGGCCTCGTTTCCCAGGCCTGGGCGACGGGGTCTTTTTGGTTGTGCCGAAGCTGCCTCTTCGTCCACCTTGTTCATCGCTGGCTTTGGGGCGTTACGGGGGACCTTGATTAGGAAACAGCAGCATGACGTATTCAAACACATTCATTGTCAAAAAAGCTGCAGGTATTAATACCAATGAAAGGCCCGTGCAGCAGCGGCGTTGAGCTCGAGCGAGTCTTTCGCTGGGCTCCGAAACAGGATTATGCAAGCGCGGCGGGATCGGCGAGCGAAGCCAGACGTGCGCTGATCCACGGACCTGCCTGCCACTCCCTCACCTCCCACTCCCTCACCTCCGCCCTCGTGATTATCCGATTATCGCTCATTAGCCCCTTAATATCACCTTTGCCACGTCGCCTCTGCAACTGCTTGCATCGCTCTTTGCCGGGCCAGTCCTTCGCCCCTTCTTCCCTCTCCATTCCTTCGCCGCAGCACCAGCCGCCCCCGGGTGCTCCCCCAGGCGCTCGCCCTTCCCCAGCGGCACCTGCGGCACCGCCCTCGCCCCAGCCGCCGTCTCTCCCCATCGTCGAAGCGCTCGCATCACCCTTATATACACAGAGCAAAAGGGATATCCAGCTTTGATTTATATGTATTGACGCATGTGCTCGGATATTTCCCTGTAAGTATTGCGGTTGGGAACCTATTCCCGTATTGGACAAGGCATCGAGAGGGAAATGGACCGCCGTTTCCATTACGGCTGCGTACGCCCGGACACCTGTGCGAGGAAGGAGATGGTTGTTCAGGGGAAAGTGTGTAGGAAACGAATGTCTTTTGCATGCGTTTATTTTTTTTCTTTCTTTCGAATAAGAATTCACTTCGTTTTTCCTCCCTCCGCACACATCTGTCCACACCCTCTTCCAGACACACACAGACACACAGGCGCTCCACACAGGCACCCTCCTGTTATCATGCAAACTGTTGATCTATCACAGAAGCAATAATTTTGATCAGCTCTGCTCCACCAACCACTTAGCTTCATCCACACAAATGCGCTCTGCGTAAGCCGTTAACATTAGCTTATCAGACCAATTTCGGCCAAAGCGTCAGCCCTGTCAGCCCC
>NC_091566.1:2267765-2285265 GCF_042767895.1 Penaeus vannamei
TTAAAATCGAACGCTATTGCACTATCTCCATCCTCGCCAACCCATCGTAAGCACGAGGTATCGAGATTATTAATCATTTTTTGTCCAGTGGAATTTCCATCAGCAATTGTTCCATTGGTGTTTATTGTCGATCCGCGCCGAGTCCGAGCCCAGAATAGACGCTTGTGTTGCTCGCTCGCTGCAATGATCACAGCAAGACTCGCTTTTTGATCACGCTGGGGGGTCATCGCCCGTCCTTGGACAAAAGGCGATGTTTCCAATTCGCAAAGATAAACACGCCCTGTTTACAGTTCCCAGTACGCGATCTGGAAATAGCAACAGAAGGAAGGCCGTTTCATCGAGTTTATCATGCGCTGTCATGCCCGTGTATCACAGGCTTTGGAGCGAGGGGAAGGTAAGAGATCCAGTCCCCTCGCCTCCCCTCCCTTCCCCTCACCTCCCCCTTTCGTTCCCCTCGCCACTCCTCCCTTCCCCTCACTTCCCCCTTCCCCTCGCCTCTCCTCTCTTTCTCTCCCCTCTCCTCCCCTTCCCCTCCCCCTTTCGTTCCCCTCACTTCCCCCTTCTCCTCGCCTCTCTTGCCTTCCCCTCGACACTCCTCTCTTTCTCTCGCCTCTCCCTTCCCCTCGCCTTCCCCCTCACACTCCTCTCTTTCTCTCGCCTCTCCTCTCTTTCTCTCGCCACTCCTCCCTTCCCCTCGCCTCCCCCTTTCGTTCCCCTCGCCACTCCTCCCCCTTCCCTTCCCCTCGCCTCCCCCTTCCCTGCCCTTCCCCATTTTTCCCCCTCCCTCGGCCTCCGCCTCGATTCTCCCTCGGGGCCGCAGGAATCTCTCATTAGTCTCCCGCAAGACAGTACATTCATTTCACGGGTCGAGCCGGGTCAGCTCCGTGTGACGCGAGGAATTTCAAGCGCGACCTCCAGGAGCGTCCGAGGAGTCTCCCTGCCAGCGCGTGCCAAGGCAGGGGCGGGGGGTAGGGGTAGGGGCGGCAAGGGGAGGGCGAGGGGAGGGAAAGGGTAGGGGCAGGAGTAGGGGGAGGGGTAGGGGCGGCAGGGGAGGGGGGAGAGGGGAGGGATAGGGGCAGGGGAGAGGGGAGAGAAAGGGGTAGGGGGAGGGAAAGGGGTAGGGGTAGGGGCGGCAGGGGAGGGGAGGGAAAGGGGTAGGGGCGGCAGGGGAGGGGGGAGAGGGGAGAGGGAGGGAAAGGGGCAGGGAGGAGGGGGTGGGGGTAGGGGCAGGGAAAGGGGAAGGGGAGGGGTAGGGGCAAGGGGGAGGGGGTAGGGGCAGGGGGAGGGGGAGGGAAAGGGGTAGGGGCGGCAGGGGAGGGAAAGGGGCAGGGGTGGAAGGGGTAGGGGCGGAAGGGGTGGGGGGAGGGGGGAGGGAAAGGGGAGAATGTGTGCGTTCCGATGGCAGTGATGGTAATTGCTTTCTGCTTTGAGGCATCTCTGTAATGTTTATTTTCCCGACTATTTATGTAGTCTCCCTCTCATTCTCTCTCTCTCCTCCCCCTTCACCATCCCCCCTCGCTCTCGCTCTCTCTATCTCTCTATCTCTCTCTCTCTCTCTCTATCTATCTCTCTCTCTGTCTCTCACGCTCTCTCTCTCTCTCTCCCTCTCTCTCTCTCTCTCTCTCTCTCTTTCTTTCTGTCTCTCTCTCTCTCTCTCTCTATCTCCCTCTCTCCCCCTCCCTCCCTCTCTCTCTCTCTCTCTCTCTCTCTCTCTCTCTCTCTCTCTCCCTCCTCTCTCCTTCTCCTTCTCCTGCTCTCTCTCTCTCTCTCTCTCTCTTTCTCTTTCTCTCTCTCTCTCTCTCTCTCTCTCCTCTCTCTCTCTCTCTCTCGCTCTCGCTCTCTCTCTCTCTCTCTCTCTCTCTCTCTCTCTCTCTCTCTCTCTCTCTCTCTCTCTCTCTCTCTCCTCCCTCCTCTTCCTCCCACCTCTCTCCCCTCCCCCCCCTCTCCCTCTCCTCCCTCCCTCCTCCCTCCTCCCTCCTCCCTCCCTCCCTCCCTCCCTCGCATGGAATATTGTTCCCACATAGGGGGTGGCCGCTCTGAGGTCGAATCAAAGGCCTCATCGTCTTATTGATAAAGGGGGCTGCCACGTCCAGGCATAACGCCGTTGCTGTTTTTCCCTCCTTTTTATCAACATTTCTTTCGGTCAAATGAGCTTCCAGGTCGTGAGGCGAACTTTCTTGCGCGGAAATCAAGACTCAGCCGATTCTGTAACTGGGTTTTTTTTTCTTTTCTTTTTTTTTGGCTTTCTTTTTGTCGGTGTTTCTCGATTCTTGTAATCTTTTCTCGCGCAGTGGGGATGTGCATTAGCGTCTGAGTGAGATTAATTTTTGTTTGTTTGTTTGTTTCACTTAATTTTTTATTCACTACCGTGCCTAAAGTTATCTGATATAATAGGAGGCATTCTGGCTGCTTCGAGAAATGCTTCGAAGAATGCCTCTCCGCTTCTTCCCTTCCCTTCCCTTCACTTGTCTTACTTTTCTCCTCTCTTACTCACTCTGATCTCCCTCCCACGTCTTTTCCGCCCGGCCTCCCTCGCGCAGCCTTTTATAATGATATTTCCACGAGGATTCCGCCATTATATCGCAAGAGACGCGGTCCCCCAGTGAGGTTTCTTATAAAGTAGTTTCCATGCGGTTTCCTGCCTCCCCTTCCTTTCTCTCGTTCCATTCCTCATCCCTCAAATACCCTAATGGCCTCTCCTCCCCTCACTCCTCCTCGCAGTACATCGCCTCGTTTTCTTCATACTTCATCGCGTAATATGGACGTCGAGGACGAGGACCCTCGCCTCTCGCTCCCCAGGTCGTTCTGGTGACCTTTGCCGCGACCCTTTATCACGTGATCCCAAGTTGATTCCTCCCTGTTCTCATAATTGCCATCGTCCCTCATGTCGCTGCTCGGAGGAATATACTTTTATGTTCGCTCCTTCCCGTCGGAGACACGATTTCATTCTGCCCGGAAGCCTTGGGAGACAACAGACCCCTCCGCGCGGATCTTGAAGGGGACCGCCTCCTTCCCGCGATCTGCGAAGATATATCCGCGTGTCTTTCCCATACTCTGCCATCCAGACCCTCTAGAAGATCATCTTGACGCCCCCCTGCCGCCCCCCGCCGCCCCCCGCCGCCCCTGGACGCACAAGACCGTGAAGCATATGGAGCCCAGCGCCCTAGAAGAGTGATTACCGGAAGGGCGACGCGATTAATTTCTTATCTGGAAAGGCGATGCTTGAGTGAGCGGCTCATAATCACCCCGATAATTAGCCCAAGTTCAGTGGAGGGAGGAAGGGCTCCTTTTCCGGTAATGAGTTGTATAATGACGGCATTAGATCAGCGGGACACATTCATGGCGGCGCCGGTGTAAAATTTTGCCAATTACTGCTAAGCTGTCACTCGAGCGTTTCATATTGGATATTGGTGTCTCATCCGTTCTATCCGCCAACTGATTTCATCCTGACAGATATTGGAGGCGAACTTTCCTGCCGCGGCTGACTCTGGTCGTCCTTACGGCTGTTGCCTAAATTTCCCATTCGGTGTTCATTCGGGGCTGTTACGTCTGCAGTTCGACTGTCTCGGAAAATAATGCGGCGGAAGGGACTCGAGGGCAGAGGAAGACGGCCGTTCTCGGAGCGGATCCGGCCATGGACGCTGCAGCAGAGGCCGGAAATATCGAAACTAAATTGCCGAAGTTAAGGAAGTCACTCGGGAGCGCTGCGAATATTCCGCGGACGCTATTTCTACATGCCATTCACAGCTGTTATATCGCGATAGCTTTACACGTCGCCACAATCCTCCCCTGCCACTGCCATTTGTTCACTCTTCCTTCCTTTTTCGCCTGTGTTCTCTTTCCCTCGTGTTTCTTTTTTATTCTTTCCCCCTCTTCCTTTTTTTTGTCTTTCCCAGTTCTCCCATTCCCCTTATTCTGCTCTCCCCTTCCCCAACTCTGCCTCCTGCTCTTCGCTCTCTGATTTCTTCTTCTCTTTCGTTTTTCCCATTTCTGTCCCTTCCCTCCCCTCTTCTTCTCTTTCCGTCTATCCCACTTCTTTATCCATCCTCTTCTCCTTCTAATCTTTCCGTCTATCCCACTTCTTTATCATTCCTTTTCTGTGCGCTCTCCTTTCCTATTTCTCCCTTTTCCTCTCTCCTCTTATGTGTCTCCTTTATCCTCTTCTCCCTCCCTTTTCCTCGTTCCCTCTTCTGTCCTCTCCTTGTTTCTTTCCTCTTCAACAGCAACCGCTTTCTGTTTCTCCTTTTCTCCCTGTTCTGTCCTTCGCTTTTCCATTTCTTGCTTTCCCTGTTCCCCACTTTTATATTTTTCTTTCTCTCTCTTCCTTCTCTGTCCTCGCCTTTTTCATTTCTCTCTCGTTCTTTTTCTTCTTGTTTTTTCCCCTTCCCTCCCACTCTGCTCCCTCCTCTTCCTTTCTCTCCTCCGCGTCGCCTCTTTCCTCTTCTTCCCTTCCCTTTCCTCTCCCTCTTCTTCCTTTTCTTGGCTCTCCCGCTTCTCCACTTCCCTCTCCCGCTTCTCCACTTCCGTCTCCCACTTCTCTTCCCTTTCCCGCTTCTCCACTGCCCTCTCCCACTTCTCTTCCCTCTCCCGCTTCGCTTCCCTCTTCTTCCCTTCCCTCTCCCACTTCTCCACTTCCCACTTCTTCCTTTCCCTCTCCCACCTCTCTTCCCTCTTCCCTCTCCCACTTCTCCTCCCTCTCCCCTCTCCCGCTTCTCTTCCCTCTCCCCTCTCCCGCTTCTCCTCTTCCCTCTTCTTCCCTTCCCTCTCCCGCTTCTCTTCCCTCTTCCCTCCTGTGACTGACGCTGCCCGCATCCGTCAGTCTTGCCTTTGACTGTAACGTTAGAGAGAACAATGCCAATTTGTCTTTCTCGGTGGCAGCGCGCATTTCCTCGGAGGATATACAGGTATGAAGGAACAAAAGGCTGGATGTTAAACACGGGAATTAGCCAAGGAAACAAAATTTGTGGATTGTGTTTACTCGCTCGCGTGGCGGCGGATATAGCCGGTCGTGTCCTGGGTCTTGCCTATTTTATTTTTAAAGGATTTCCCCCGATCCCTCCGCGGACGCATCGACAAAGTTTCCGTTGTAAATCTGTTCAGGTCTTTTCTGAATATTTGCTTGCGGGAGAAAGACTGTTGCTTGACGAAGTTATCGAGTCGTAATGAGAAAACTTTGGCCGGGATGAGAAACTTTTCCCGGATACACGTGCCCGCGTCGGCGACACAGAGACGTCCGCGGACAGGCCATCACCATCAGCCCCCGGGCCGCCATTGGCCGTACGTTCCGCTTCGGGAATCTCTCTCTAGCTCTCGCTCTCGCTCTCGCTCTCGCTCTCGCTCTCGCTCTCGCTCTCGCTCTCTCTCTCTCTCTTTCTTTCTTTCTTTCTTTCTTTCTTTCTTTCTTTCTTTCTTTCTTTCTTTCTTTCTCTCTCTCTCTCTCTCTCTCTCTCTCTCTCTCCTCTCTCTCTCTCTCTCTCTCTCTCTCTTTCTCTCGCTCTAGCTCGCTCGCTCGCTCGCTCTCTCTCTCTCTCTCTCTCTCTCTCGCTCTCGCTCTCGCTCTCGCTCTCGCTCTCGCTCTCGCTCTCGCTCTCTCTTTCTCTCTCTCCTCTCTCTCTCTCTCTCTCTCTCTCTCTCTCTCTCTCTCTCTCTCTCTCTCTCTCTCTCCTGACTACTCCGCGCGCCGAAACTCTACTCTCCCTGTACATGCAACACTTCACTTTACCAGGGTCTAGTCTCACTACACTGCACTGCACTGCACCACACCACGCCGCTCCGCCACTTTTTAACAACGTAGAAGGAAGCCAAGTTGTCCTATGCTGTACCATAACTCTAGACGCCACATTGCACCATAAACTGCTCTCGAACGCATCATACTATATCTAGCCATAATACCGTCGTGTAACACTGTACATGTCCGTGGCACACCGCACTGTGGCAGATTGCAACATTGATGCCGCACCACAGCGCACCGTACCACGTCATTCTCCGCACCACCGCGCCCGTGACCCGTGACCTTATGATCCAATCACATACACGACCGCCGGGCAAACACAGAAGCTAATCTGTCTTTGTGTTGTTTCTTTGAACCCCGTCCTCATATTCTGACCGGAGAGAACGTCCTGTCTGAGCGAGTCAAAGCTTTTCCGTTCCGTCCCGAGATGTGTTTGACTTAAAGCTGTTGGGATGAGTAATTAAGCCCAAGTTTTGTTGCGCTCGGCCCGGGAGTGATGGGGTCAAGGAGGGAGGGGTCACGGGAGGGGGCGAGGGGGTCTAGAAGGAGGGGGTGATGATGGGGTCTTGAAGAGAGGAGGGAAATGATGGAGTCCGGAAGAGTGAGCTTTGTTGGTTGAGCTGATGAGCAGAGGCTGGAAGAGGAAAGAGATCGGGAGAGTCGTTAGTAATGAATTATGCTTCTGGGAAATTCTCTTGGGGTGTAATGAAAGCACAGTCCTGCCGCAGATTCGTGTGATGAACTAATCTTCTTGGCGAATGACCCATTGCCGCAGGTCTTAGTAGTAACCCTTGATTTTCCCCAACAGTCGGAGCGGAAGTCGGCCCTGCTGAGCGCCGCCAAGAAGCAGCGTCTGAAGAACAACCCCTCCAGGGTGAGGTTTGCCGAGAGCGTCGACATCAACGGATCGCCATCGTATTCTGTAAGTTGTCATCGGAAAGCCTGCACCTGCGCGTGACACTTTGAAATCACACTTATTTGTTTTGCTTTGCCTCGTGTCCTGTGTTTCACATATCTTCGGTTCCTTGTCCTTCCGCAGCCGTCCAACTTCAATTCGAGCGAGTCAACAACGCCCTTCATGCCCAACGTCCTGAAAGTGTTCCTGGAAAATGGCCAAACCAAGTCATTCAAGTACGACTCCAGCACGACGGTGGGCGACGTGCTGGACTCTCTTCACCAAAAGCTGGGCATTAAGTGCCCCGAACACTTCTCTCTGGTGGTAGAACATGTCAAGAGCCTCAGAAGGAATAAACTTACCATCTTAGACCCAAAGGAGACACTCTCCAGGGTGAGTCAACAGTTCTTCTCCTGGGTTGATTATATTTGAATAGTATTTGCTATTAGGTTATCATTGTTACTATAGTTTATAGTACTACCTTTTATTGTAATTGTTATTTTTAAATGTTCCAGATTGCAGCACGTCCAGGCGCTCAGCATCTGAGATGCCTATACCGTGTGACCTTCGTTCCCCGCGACGCCTACGATTTGCTGAGAAAGGACTCGATGGCCTTCGAGTATCTTTACCTCCAGGTAAATGGCTGTGTGGGGTCGACAAGCGGTCCCCTCGCACCGGCACTGGGCCTGCCAGAGAGACCTCTTTCTCTGGTTCACTCCAGGAACTTCTGCACCTTCCCGTGGCACTCGCCCTCTCCTTTCACCTGTGGTCCCGCCCTTAATCAATTAGATGCCTGTCTTAAGGCTTTCTGTCGAGGCGGGAGTATCGGTCAGCCACCCCTCCTCCGGGGGTCGCTGACCTTTGATGCTCCTTCATTAGCGTTAACCAGCTGCAATCCCACTCTTCCATCCTTCGTAGCCCGGGATGTCGCATGCTCTCCCTTCCTTTGGTCTCGTGCACTTCTCATCCTATCCGGCTGTAATGTAGAGCAGACCGTGCCCCTTATTCCTTCCTCTGTCTTTCTCGGTCCCGTCCAGTACCTTTACCCCGGGCCAGCAAGGTCTCTGGCTTTATTTAAGAGGCCGTCTTGGAAGAGCATGGGTAAGTGGCTGTGGAACTATCGTAAACTGTTGCAGCTGCTTTACCAGCTGCGGTTTTTGCTGTATCTCCTAGCGAGATTAAAGTCACTCGGGAAGTGGGCCTTGAGACTCAAGATAGTGGCCATTATCGTCAGAAATATCGAGCTCATTATGAAACACCTGAAGAAATTAAGAGCGGTAGGTGAAATTTTCCTGAGGTGGCGAATGGTGAGAAAATTGTTAGCGCAAGTGAAGAGGATAATGAAGAAGTATATTCGCTGGAATGTTCTCTGGAAGCTGTTAAGGAAAATTTTCCGGAGGTAGAGGTGGTTTCCCAGCCACTTTGGGTCGTGCGCATACGCTAACAACTTTCCCCGAGACAAACTCGCTCACCTATTGGCAATTTTGTGAAAACGAACAAAGTTTTGCGCCTTGGAAACTTATTTGGTGTTGATACTAATGGTAATTTCTAAAGTACGTGTTTCTGTTCAGCTCCTAAAGAGAATGTTGGTCCCTATTCCATCAGATTTACTCGTAGTATGTTGTATATTATTAGATGCTTATCATTGTTCTTAAGGTTTGTATGGCTATTCCTTTGCATGCCTTAATAAAGTGTTGCCTGCGTATGAAGTTTTCTTCACACTTTCCTTTTTCACAAAGATAATTTCTTTACCACCTTTTCACGGAAACTAGCTCTTTGTACTTCTATATTCGTTTATTTATTTTTCCCTTATCTCTAATCTATAATGCTTACTATCTTCAGAATCAACAAGATAAATTGTTGATGTGTTTTTTGTTTTGTAATCTGCTGTGAAAACTTGCTTGTAGTCCTCTTAAACAATATTATTTAGCGTTCCGACGAAGATCTAGAGAAGACTTCGACACGGAAAGTCCGGTCACAGTCCCTCGACGGGGGATTGGAGGAGATCCCCGGAAGGCCAAGTGTAGTGCAGCTTTTGTGTGCATATGACTGAGTGTAGGGAGCCCTCGGCGTAGCTTGCAGCAGTCTTGTCTCTTTAGATTGATTCGCTGCTTTCTCAGTGCATTGCCAAGGTGTTTTAAGGGAATTTCTGCTTTATTGTTAACAAGAGGGAGCTTAATATCCAATTAGTGCTTTTAGAGATAATATATTCAGTTTAATTATATGGTATTCACCACAAGTAGGAAACTTATACATTGATCATTGCGCTAACTTTGAAGAGACAGAAATCTGCATAACTGTAAGAAAACATATGTATACAGACTCAATCACACATAATATATGTCTTTGAATTATAATAATGAAAAGCCTTGGCCCAAATTATTCATCTTCTCGCCAGCAAGTTATTCCCATATCCTCAGATTATACATTTCCCGAACTAAAACACCGAAATACAGGTATGATGACGCCATCAGCACGTACACTATCCACCTGCTTCTTCCGTAGTGCTGTAACGACGTGATCCAAGAGAGATTTGCGCCCGAGCTCCAGTTCGACGTGGCACTACGGTTGGCCGCCCTGCACATCCAGCAACACGCCCTCACCAACAACATGGCTGCCAAGGTCTCGGTCAAGACCATCGAGTAAGTAAAACTTCAGGAACCTTCCCTCTGCAAGGGGAGTCATATTAAGTGGACGCTAAAGGAACCCTTTTATTTTAAGTAAAGTAGACGCAGTATCTTACCTGAGAGTAGGGTCGCTGAACAGAACTTCTAACTACACGGGTTAAAGCGCCCTTTGATTTTACTCGGAGCTAGACTTTTAAAAATAGGATTAGATATTGAACTGAACACGCGACGTCTCTCCAATCAAGGGTAATGTCATCCTTCGCAGCGTTAGCATCCGAGAACCCTTTCACAATGCATCAGAACCACACTTATTAATTTAAGAGAGCGTGGTAATGAGACCCTGTGTACCGGATCAGGCCCAATAAGTGTCTGGTCTGGGCGGGATAATAAACAAAAGAGGCGAGTTTCCTACGCTGGAGCGAGCATTATGAAGCTCATCCAGGTTGGAGGCTACGTGGGTCGTGGCCAAACTGCGTTCATTAAACCGGGTATAAATTTAATAATTGCCGGGCAAGGATTAGTTTTGAGGAAGTTCTCAATTAACGCAAGAAGTCGGCATTCGAATGTCAATGGGTATATGCAGCGGTGTACTGGTATCCGTTGCAGGTAACAGTGCGGTGGAATATTCGTTCTGATCTATGAAATCCATCTAAATCCGCCGGTTTTTCCTCTTAAACTATGTAGATTACGAGATTAGGCTTCAAAGATGAATAGTACAGAGATTGATGCACTAGGTTTGCCAATGAATTAATTTTAAACGTTCTTTTAAATATTTTTCTCAGAAATCCACAGCTGTGGTCCATTGTAATTAATTAAGATTAAAGAATAAAAATTAGGGCCTGACTTTGAAATAATAATTTCAGGTGCCAAAAAGTCTTAATGGAAAGATTTATGGTGCAGAAAGGCCCGGCAATTTGGGAAATTTGTGAAGCACATCTGGACACATTAATAACGAGCGCAAAGGACGAAGCAGTTAACGGTCGAGAAGAAAGGTCCACCAGTAGATTGATTTCTCCTCGTTTCGTTCATTCTCATAACGGCATACCATACGTCTTTCCAAATTCCAGAAAAGACTGCGGATTAGAGCGTTTCGTGCCCTCGTCGTACGTGGACTCTATGAAGCGAAAAGAGCTCCGGAAAATCCTCTCCCACTTCTTAAAACTGAACTCCAACCTAACGGCACCGGGACAAAAGCAGCTGACGGCGCTCCAGGCGAAGCTGCACTACCTCAAGATCATCTCGGAGCTGCCGTCGTACGGAGCCAAGTGCTTCTCCACCAACATGAAGGTGAGGTGTACGAGCGGAATGAGTAGAAATAAAATAGTCTGTCATAATTCCCATTTTCTGTGAGCTTTGAAAGAGCTATTGATAGAAAATGTGCACAGTGTCTAGGGTAGGCTAAAAAAAATTGAGAGAAATGTCTGTTATGTTGATGTTTTTTTTTTTTTCTGCTGAAGAAATATAAGTATATGAAAATTGACTTACGATTTCACTCCCTTAGGATACCAACATGGAGACTGTCATATTGATCAGTCCAAGATTTGGCATCAGTCAGATAACTGGAATTAGGAACAGCATGGTGAGTACAGCGCCTCTATCATGTTACAGTATTGATTACTTTTATCTTTATAGGGTGATGTTTACAAAGAAGATTGACAGGTATTATGATAGCTTATATGCGCGTGTGCGTGTGTGTTGGGGGATGAGTGAGAGAGAGAGAGAGAGAGAGAGAGAGAGAAGAGAGAGAGAGAGAGAGAGAGAGAGAGAGAGAGAGAGAGAGAGAGAGAGAGAGAGAGAGAGAGAGAGAGATTGTGTGTGTGCGTGTGTCCGTCTGTGTGTGTATGTGTATGTGTGTATGTGTGTGTGTGAGTGTGTGTGTGTGTGTGTGTGTGTGTGTGTGTGTGTGTGTGCGTGCGTGCGTGCGTGCGTGCGTGCGTGCGTGTGTGTGTGTGAGTGTGTGTGTGTGTGTGAGTGTGTATTTATGTACGTATGTGTATGTATTTATGAAATTGCATAGTATAGTATAAGATAGTGCAATGAAGTATCCATCCATGCATGTTTATATACGTGTGTCTATTTCCTGCGAGTTGAAAGGGGGAAGCGGAGTCAAGAAGGAACTGGTGCAGAACAGTGATCGTGTTGACTGTGCAGGGTTATAGCCTTGCATTTCCATGTGTGTGTTTTGTTTTGCCTTTTTTTTGTGAAGGGGAAGGGAACGTAGACCAGGTGGAAGGTAAGGGAAATGGGCGTGGCTAGAGGAATGGGGGAGGGGGACCCGGAGCGGCAACATGCCAGTGCCGCTAACCGCTTGTTTATGCCGACACAATGTTGTTGTTGCTGTGCTAAGAGGAGGGAAGCGCAATACACCAGAGAGAGAGATGGAGTTAGAGGGTGTAGGGGAGGGAGGGAGAGGGAGCAAAGGGGAAAGAGGGAGGGAGGGAGAGGGAGCAAAAGGGAAAGAGGGAGGAAGGGAGAGGGAGCAAAGGGGAAAGAGGGAGGGAGGGAGAGGGAGCAAAGGGGAAAGAGGGAGGGAGGGAGAGGGAGCAAAGGGGAAAGAGGGAGGGAGGGAGAGGGAGCAAAGGGGAAAGAGGGAGGGAGGGAGAGGGAGCAAAGGGGAAAGAGGGAGGGAGGGAGAGGGAACAAAGGAGAAAGAGGGAGGGAGGAGGAGAGGGAGCAAAGGGGAAAGAGGGAGGAATGGATAGGGAGAGGGAGCAAAGGGGAAACGGGGAGGGAGGGAGAGGGAGGTGAGGAGGAAGGGATAGGGAGAAGGAGACAGGGAGGGAAGGGGGAGAAGGAGGAAGAGGGTAAGGGATGGTGGGATGTGGAGAGAGTGACAAAGGGAGAGAGAGAGAGGGGAGGGGGCGTAAGGAGAGGTAAGAGGTCTAAGGAAGAAACAAGAAAACGTTTTTACTCTAAACAAGCCAGCGTTGCCCCCGGCCAAATATAGCAGCGACTTGGCGGAAGAGATTACCTTTGATCCCGTCGGAGCTGAGTTCCGTCACAGGCGCCGATCCCCCGGGCACGACGCCTCCGTACGTGCCCGGGCGCCGTGCTCCCCTCGCCGGCGCCGCGGCAGCAGACGTCGGAGGCGGCGAGGGCGCGATGAGTGACAGCTCTGAGCCTGCGATTGAGGCCGGAGCGCGGACGAAGCGCCCCTGAGAACGGCGCCTTGTACACGGGATTTATTTTGTCTGGTCTTCACGTCAGCAGCTCGGAGAGGCAGGGGAGGGGAGGGGGGGGTCACTCGCCCCCGAGAAGCCCTGGTCGAGGTAAATTAACAGCAAGAATAGGTAAACGCGGGTCTTTGTTCGGCCACCATTACGAGTCAGAAAGGGACGGGATGAGAGTGACCGGGCGGGGAGCGTCGAGAGTCCGCGCGGCTTCGTGGCGTGTGGCGGCCATTGTGCCAGCCTCGGAGGTCACAATGCTGCCGTAAAAGCACTCGCTTCTCTCTCCTCGCCCTCTCTCCTTCTCTCCTCTTTCCTCCTTGCACTCTTCTCTTCGGCGTAGCCTCGCTCCGCGCCGTCGGTATGCCTCTTTATGGTCTCTTGTCAGTTTGTGGTTTGCAGCGTATTGATTTTTTGTTACATTTTATTTAGATAGTCACGTCCCCCCCCCCCTCTCTCTCTCTCTCTCTCTCTCTCTCTCTCTCTCTCTCTCTCTCTCTCTCTCTCTCTCTCTCTCTCTCTCTCTCTCTCTCTCTCTCTCTCTCTCTCTCTCTCTCTCTCTCTCTCTCTCTCTCTCTCTCCCCCCCTCCCTCCCTCCCTCCCTCAGTTCTCCCTTCCTTCCTTTCTCCCTTCCCTCCTTCCTTCTCCTCCTCCTCCCCCGCCTACCCACCACTTTATGTACCATACCTAAGAGGCCGGAACTGCAGGAAGCCGTTTTATGTTCTAGAGTACTGTTAAAAGTGCGCTGGCAGTGTCTTCTTACGTCACTATGGATTTTTTTTGTATGGCCGACGTACAAACTTTTTTTTTCTGCGATTTATTCAGGACCGCTTATTGAGTGACTTACATTTCCCTTTCTTTGCCTGGGATTTTCATTGCCAGGTGTGTGTGTGTGTGCGTGCGTGTGTGTGTGTGTGTGTGTGTGTGTGTGTGTGTGTAGTTGCGCGTGTGTTTGTTTGTTTGCGTGTGCGTGTGTGTGTGTGTGTGTGTGTGTGTAGTTGCGCGTGTGTTTGTTTGTTTGCGTGTGCGTGTGTGTGTGTGTGTGTGTGTGTGTGTGTGTGTGTGTGTGTGTGTGTGTGTGTGTGTGTGTGAATATCCCTATTTTTTTGAGGATAAGAGACGTAACTTGCTCTAAAATAAGTCATTTCATCTTGCGTTGGGTGACCGCTGACCTTTCTCGGTTTGGGGGAGTTCATGTTTGCGGTGGCTGGTGGTGGTTATAGCTCGTGTGAATATATATACGGCGAGTTCCAGTGCAATCCATAACTTACGCTTACTCTGAAATTGTGGGAATTACAACTTTGCGAGTTATAGACCGATCAGTTTGGAACTTTTTGATTGTCCCTTTAAAGTATCTGTTGTGAACGTGCTAATATGTAACAGTATTTATGTTCGTGGGAAAAAAATCGAATTTCACCAGCCAATTCGGGTATTTTTC
The DNA here is from genome assembly GCF_042767895.1 of Penaeus vannamei. Lineage (NCBI taxonomy): Eukaryota > Metazoa > Arthropoda > Malacostraca > Decapoda > Penaeidae > Penaeus > Penaeus vannamei. The sequence continues at coordinate 2,281,624 of NC_091566.1, forward strand.
CCTGTAGTAAAAATGTGTGAAAGGTAACGTGTCCCATTTTTTTTACTAGTTAACGTATTACCCACGTGACCTGAAGTCTAGATAGTCGAATATTTCACAAGAGAAGCTGCTACGTTGTTAGAATTTACTTTATCATGCTTTGACAAACATGTTTTTCTGTTTTTTTCTTGTCTAAGCCTATGTAATTGTTTTATCTTTCTCCCTTTCGTACCTAACATGAGATTATTGTTTTTTTCCTTATTACATCTCCTTTGCCTTGTCTTTATCTCACGATTTTTTTTCGTCATTGCCAGCGTTTATTAAACTAGGTCATTTATTTACTATCAGACACATCGCCGGAGCCTCACCTGCTCTCTCCCATTAGCTCGACGTCCTTGTACCTTTCCCCGCCTCCTCTCCCCTTCTTATTTGTCTCCCCTTTTTATGTCTCTCCTTCGCCCTCCCCTCTCCTCGGCCCCTACATCCCCACACCCGTGCAGGAGGCGGAAGAGAGGGGGGCGTGCCGCGACTTCCTTTATGAGGGCGGAGAGAGAGAGAGAGAGAGAGAGAGAGAGAGAGAGAGAGAGAGAGAGAGAGAGAGAGAGAGAGAGAGAGAGAGAGAGAGAGAGAGAGAGAGAGAGAGAGAGAGAGAGAGAGCGCTCCGTCGTCTATCACAAGATGCGGCGCAGACACACATACCGATGATATCACGTGGATGTTTGTGCAGGGTTGCAGCCAAACGATCTCGCGGCGCTGTTTGTCCGGGTGCGTGTCTCTGCGCGCCTGAGTCAATATCCGTCGGTCATTTTTGCATGGTTCTGTTTCTTTTGCATTTGTTTTTTCTTTGTGGTATCTCGGTTTTAATGCCATAGTAAAATGCGCCGTGAACTTTATATCAGAGTTTGTATGCGTTCGAGTGTTTGTGCGGGAGATGAACGTCCGTCACGAGTATTTCCATTTCCTGTCGAGGAAGCTGTCTCGGTGCGGACTCTCTCTCACCTGATTTCGACACTTTTAATGTTTATTCTCATTTCTGCATTTAACCGTTGTTTGTGTGTATTTAGTTTATCTTCATACAGTAAAGGGCGTGTAAATAACCAGCTTTATATGTTCATTGGATTTATATTCGATTGTGATAACAAAAGTCCGCGTATAAAGAGAAGCTGGTTAACACTGCCCTGTCACCATAAACATCCTCCCCACCTCCCCACCCCCTTCCCCCCTTCCCCCTTCCTCCTTCCCCTCGGGTTATGGGTCGCTGAGAAGGAGCCGCGGAGGAGACGAGGGGAAGGAGGCGACGACCGGTTTGTGGGAAGGGACGGGATTACGGTTATGGTCGCGGTGACCCGGGCGAAGGTGGCGCTGGAGGGCCAACAATACGCTCCTTATGAGAGTAGATCCCGGCGTATTAGTGGGACGGGAGGTCTCGGGGGACACGTCAGGACGCTGATGACCTGGGGAGGTCGCGGGGGAAGGCGGAGTGTCTCATTTCCCTACTGCAGACGCCGCCAAGGGCCTCGCGGGGGCAGTCCGTGGGTGAAAGGATGGCACCGCGAACGAGTCTATCACAATATTGGAGGAGTTATGCACCAAGGAGGCGGCGTAGTTAGGCGCGTAGGTCCGTTACGTGCAAAGGATTACTGTGATTCGTTATTTTCAGGCCACCCTTTTTAGATAGTACTTTATTGTCAGTCCTTTATATCGTTATGATAGACAATAGATAACTATGTATAAGAACTGAATTATATGTTTAAGAAGGTGCATTACTATGGACCCTGGAAATGCCAATATTTTTGTGTTTATCTGAACAAATGATCTTGTCTTTGTGAATGACTGAACGTGGAGTGTTGTGACTGAGGCTGAGTGTGGCAGAAGGAAGATGCGAGGTGGGCCTCGCGCAGGTCACGGAGGTGACAGGGATATGCGCGGGGTTGAGGATTAGCATGGAATGCCACCGATGGCCCTGGTGTAGCGGCAGCTGTGCTCGGGGCATTATCCTTCTTCCTTAGGCCTGCTTGAGGGCACAGCTTCATCCCGGGCACCGCGCGGATGTCCCTCCTCCTGTGGCGCGCATCAACGGAAAATGTTTTCTGTTCAGTGCTTTGTTGTGTTTACATTTCAACTGAGGCATGTTGAGATGTTGTGTTGACGACGTTCTTGTGTAGCGTGTGAGTGGGCAGGTGTTGGGGCAGTGTGTACGTGCGTGTGAGGGACAGAGGGAGGCAGGGAGGCAGGGAGAGAGGGTGCCGGCGAAGAGTGAGGGGAGGGAGAGCCACAGTTCCTCTCAGCGGCCCACGTGTGCCAGCCCGAGCCTAGCGTGCTCTTCCTCGCCAGTGAATCCTTGAAGTGCATCGTCTTATCAGTGCCGAACCTGCTGGCCCGCGCGGATCGTGTCTGGATACCTGTCTTTACTTCAGCGTTTTTTAAGCTGCACGCGAACGGATTGCAACACGCGCGGGTACATAGCGGACACGCGCGTTTTCGGAAAGGAAAGAAAATTAATTATCAGCATCTTGTGTTATCTCGATTAGATGCTCTTTACAAAAAAACAATGACACGTCCACGTGAGCTGTCGTGGAACACATGACAATCCTGTCATTTCGGTCGCTTTTTGTTTTCAAAAATTATAAGTGACGAGGGATTTTGTCATTAGTGCAATAGTTAAATCTCGACTAAGAACATGTATCGACGTACATTTTATCATAAACTTTCCAGTGCTCAATAAATCATTTTGACTGAAACTTTTCCGATGAAACAAGTAAGAAGACGAGCAAGGGTTTTCAGTTTCCACGCAAAGACTTCCCTATCCTTTGGCCAAAGCGCCCAGCCCACTGCGCGGGTGTGTCAGATTATTGACTGCCGGAAGCTACAACTGCAGTCCTGATTGACTTGGGAATTCCCCTATCCCCGGCCCATCAGAACGTCTCCTCCGACCGATTGGGGAAGTGTAGAGGTAATAAAGCGAAACAGAATTATTAAAAGGCCGGTAAGTCGGAGCGAGAAACACGCGCTCCTTTGCCATCGAGACGTGGTGTTAGGGGCGAAATTTCGGGGACCATGAACGGTGTTTTGGCTTTGTGGTTGGTATTTTTGACGGTATTACACGGTATTAGTCTGAATGTAGACTGGCATGGATGTACAGTACAGGTAGCATGCCCAGTGCCCCTAGTTTAGTGTGTATAACCCCCCCCCACACACACATGCCCCCACCTGAGATACCTGAAATAATACCCCAAGATATTTTATTTACATAAGTGTTCGAAATGTTTAGAGGATTGTGTGTCACGCATGTTCTTCAATCCTGTGTACTTACTTACCTCTTCAATCCTGTGTACTTACTTACCTCTTCAATCCTGTGTACTTACTTACCTCTACAATCCTGTGTACTTACTTACCTCTTCAATCCTGTGTACTTTCTTACCTCTTCAATCCTGTGTACTTACTTACCTCTTCAATCCTGTGTACTCACTTACCTCTTCAATCCTGTGTACTTACTTACCTCTTCAATCCTGTGTACTTACTTACCTCTTCAATCCTGTGTACTTACTTACCTCTTCAATCCTGTGTACTTACTTACCTCTTCAACCCTGTGTACTCACTTACCTCTTCAATCCTGTGTACTTACTTACCTCTTCAATCCTGTGTACTTACTTACCTCTTCAA
>NC_091566.1:2287765-2290265 GCF_042767895.1 Penaeus vannamei
TACTCTTCGTTTCCCCACTTCCTCTCTGTTATTTCCTCCACTCTGGCAGCAGGGTGTCGTCGGCTGAACTGCAGGAGAACAGCGCAGCCTGTATCCTAGTTTCACGGATGTCGGCGCGTCTTCGGGCTTGGCAGGGGGCGGGGGGAGATGAGAGGAAGAGTGAGAGTGGAGGAGGGAGAATAGGAGGAGAGAGAGGGAGAGGGGCGAATGGGGAAGAGCAGTGAAAGGAAAAGACGGGAAAGTAGTGGAAGGGGGCGGGTGTTGAGCACGGCTGGGATAGATTATTAATCCAGGTCTAAGAATGACATATTTTTTCTCGTAATATCTGTTAGTCTCCTAATAACCTCTTACTACTTCTGAAGCAGATGTTTACAGCAGCACCGTGCGCGAGGCTCACCCGTCCAGGTTACTCCGCGCGACAGGTGACACGTGAGGGGGAGTGTTGGGAATGGCAGGTATTGGCTCGGGGGGGGGGGGGGGTAGAGACGGGCCATGGAGGACGAAGGAAAATCACGATATTTAAGGCGCTGGGGTCGCGGCTGGTACTGACGGAAGGCTGGTTAAGGCGGTCATCTCGAAGTCGGAGTGGCAGTGAGTCCAAGTATGCGTACATGATAGCGCCATGCACAGGGGAGGCACCTTGACCCCTATTTCGCCGTGCATTAGCGTCATTTCGCCGTGCATTCTAGGCGATGAGTCGCATGCTGAGCCGCTCTGTTTTATTGTGCTCCAGCCCGCCTAAGGACGCCGTCGGGAGAAGCTCCACCTTCATCACCAGTGAAGTCATCAACTTCTGTCCGATTAATTATCTTGGCTCCGTCTGATAACTCCCCGCGCAGTCATCAAGCTGATTGCCGCAATTTCCCGAGCTCATCATCGTGGGCCTTGTAATAATGCAGAACATCATCTCTGTTTATGTATTCCATTTAATTTTTATTGGCATTTTCTTCTGTAGCTTTTTTTTCACTACGGCCATTATCGTCGGGCACTAACCTCACAAAAATCGTCTTGCGTTTATATTTTTAAGGATTTGCGAGGGAATAACAGTCTACATCTCATTAACGATATCGATTCATAGTCGTGGAGAAGCGCCCGGGGTTCAGGTTCAGGCGGTATTGGCATCCAGTAGATAGAGCGCCACAGTGAAGCTTGTTTATGTTTCGTGGCCTCCTCGCGGCGCCGTGAGGGTGACGCCGGACGCAAAATACGACATAGTTATCGAATTTCCATCTCGATAGGGTTTATAATCCGTCATCCAAGATGATATTGTTTTCTGAGCAGCGTCGAGAGCACTTTGTTGACAGTTATCCTTCCCCAACTTTGTTAACGCCTCAAACTTTCTCAGCAGACACTGGTGCAGTATGTGCACAGCGCAGCTAAACTTGTTCCTCATTAAATCACTAGCTTCGCTTAATAGCCTTTAAAAGTTAATGACTGATGTGTAGGGGGTTCTTGCAAAGAGGAGAGTTGTTGTAGTACATTCGGCATTAATATAGGGTCAGATAGAAGTAATAGAAATTGAAGTCACAGAGTGAGAAGGAAGATTGTAGGTGTCAGCATCGCCAAGAGGCTGTCGCGAGACCAGAGTTAGAGTGTTGGACTTGATAGATTCTGTCTGTAAAGTTGCACTGTCGTCACTCAAGATTGCGGACCTCACTCACAGACCAAGCAGACTGTCTAAAGCTGACGTGGAAGCTGTCCCTTGTTATAAAAGGGATTTAGTTATGTCATTCTGTGTGGTGCGTTTATGAAGCACCATTATAGTATTTGTTTGGCCTGTTACGAGAAAATTAGATGGCCAAGGTTTTTGTTACCGTCTCCGATATGTATGAGCAATCATGCATGTTGATGTTAGCTTCAGCATTTCGATAAGGAAAATATGCAGCCTTATTCGCCCAAGCCTTGCAACCGACATCACTTTCCTTGCCATCAATCGCATATACCAGCCTTATAAAAATCGAGCCACATTTACGTAACAATGCTCTCCCATCGTCCCTAATTAGCAATGTGTTGATCTTGGGCTAGGGCGAGTCATAATAGAATTTGCATAATGTTTATTGCTTAGAAAGCGAGGCATCAGCGAGAGGCGCCAGGTGACAGTGCATTCGAGGGCCGCGCCTCCCGCAGTCACGCTCCGGTGTCAGCTGTGGCGGACCAGAAACTTCTTCCTGACGGCTACACGCCATGGGTGCCACGCTGACTGACACTCCCTCCGTCTCCTCCCTCCCCTCCTCGGAACCAGCCTTCCCTCCCCCCCCTCTCCCCCGCAGCCTTCCCTCCCTTTAAATCCTTTCACGCGACCCCTTTCGCCTTCATTCCATTTCATCATTTCCCCTCTCTTCCTAGTCCTTACTTCATTTCTCGCCTCTCCCCATATATGTACCTCCTCTGCCCTCCCGCCTTCCCCCTCACACGTGCGCATGCCTTACGCAGGTGTGCCTTGTTGAAGCATCCGTCCTTTCATGTGCGGCTACAAAGTGCCTTTATGTATAGATGCTTC
>NC_091566.1:2310265-2320265 GCF_042767895.1 Penaeus vannamei
TTTTTTCGCTCCATAATTGCATGTTTACGTAAATCAGTCTCCATCACCGGGTACGAAGCTGTAACTTGAGCCGTCAACTTTTTCCCCCATCTTTTTTTTTTATCTTTTTTTATTCTCACTTTCTCACCCTCTCTCTTTTTACGTAGAGAGGGGGGGTGTGAGGGGGCGTGTCGGGTCCTGGGATTAGAGTGTGTGGACACGGTTGATTCCGTGTTTGCCGAGGATATATAGCGCCGTACAGGTCTCTCGCGCGCGCCGCCGCAGCACCAGACGTCCCGAGGCCTAGATTTTTTCCTCCTTCATCTCAAGTGTTTCCTTCTGGCCCTCGCCGTGACGCCCTCCGTCGTCGCTCTAAGCTCCCGGGACGCTCGCCCGCCTTCCAGGAGGGCCTCTAGTTCGCTAATTGCTCTGCCCGTGATGTTCTCAGGTGCACTTGTTGGGACATGGTGGGCGAGGGCTGTGAGGGTAATATGGGAGAGGGGGGGGGGCAAGGAGGGAGAGGAAGAGGAAAAGAGGGGAGGGATGGGAGAGAGGGAAAGGGGAAGGATGGGAGAGAGGGAGAGGGGAGGGACTGAAGAAGACGGAGAGGAGAAGGAAAGAGGGAGAGCGCACTAGAGAGAGCGAGGGGGAGGGAGAGAGAGAGAGAGAGAGAGAGAGGGAGAGAGCCGCAGTCGTGGCAGGTACGAATGATCGATAAGAAGTGAAAAGTGAGCGATGGAAAATATGGAGAGCGAAAAGGCGGCAGCGGACGAGGAAAAGGCTTACGGGGGAGCCGAACCCCGCATGGCACTCGCCCCGCCGGCCCCGCGACGAGCTGCAATTGCAAGAGAGCAAGAATGACGCGGAAGGGAAAATGTTAAAGGCGTCCCCGCACACCGAGGAACTCATTATGATAAGTAGCGCGATAAAGGTGTGCGAAGGAAACCTCTAGAGTAATTACCTTTCTCGGCCGAAGAAAGACGCGTCCTCGAGGATTTTAGAGATATGAAGGCGGAGGTCCTTGGGCGACGCGACCCAGGCAGGGCGAGGGGCCAGGGCTGGAGGACGGGCTGGAGGGGGGGGAGGGGGACCTGGCTGGAGAAGGAGACCGGGACGCGTTTTCTTTCCTGGGTTCTGTCTCTCTTTCTCTCTCTGTCTCTGTCTCTCTTTCTCTCTCTCTCTCTCTCTTTTTCTCTCTCTTTCTCTCTCTCTCTCTCTCTCTCTCTCTCTCTCTCTCTCTCTCTCTCTCTCTCTCTCTCTCATCTCTCTCTCTCTCTCTCTTTCTCTCTTCATCGCTATCTATCTGTCACTCTCTTCCTATCTGTCAATATCTGTTATTTCTCTCTCTATCTCTCTCTCTTTTCTCCTTCTCTGTCTGTCTCCCGCTCTCGCTCCTATATCTCTGCTTCTTCTCCTTCTCCCTCTTCTTCTCCTCCCTCTCCTTCTCCCCTCTTCCCGCTCTCCCCGCCAACGCCCGTGCGCCAATGCATACCTCTCAAGACAGATTATATAGACTCACCTTAACGTGGAGACGCGAGGGCCGAGCCGCCTGGATTTCCGTGTATCGGGGGCGTCGCGTTGAGGCCGCCGCACCTGGTTCTCGCTCCCCTGCATTCCCGCTGCGATGGACCTCGGGCTCGGGTCCGTTTTACTCCTCGGGTTTAATGGTGTGTATGGAGAGAAGGAGTGGCAGGGGGGATGGGGGAGGGAGTGGGAGGGGGAGGGGGAGGTGGAAGGGGGTGGAGGGGGCGAGGGAGGGGGAGGTGGAGGGGGCGAGGGAGGGGTAGAGAGAGTGAGAGGGCGGGGGAGAGAGATAGAGAGAAAGAGAGTGAGAGGGCAGGAGTGAGAGAGAAGAGAGAGTGAGAGGCCAGGAGGGAGAGAGAGAGAGAGTGAGAGGGCAGGAGGGAGAGAGAGAGAGAGTGAGAGGGCAGGAAGGGGAGGGAAAGAGAGTGAGACGGCGGGAGGGAGGGAGAGAGAGAGAGTGAGAGGGCGGGGGGGAGAGAGAGAGAGAGAGAGTGAGAGGGCGGGAGAGAGAGAGAGTGAGAGGGCGGGAGGGAGAGAAAGAGAGTGAGGAGAAGGCGGAGGGAGAGAGAAAGAGAGTGAGAGGGCGGGAGGGAGAGAAAGAGAGTGAGAGGGCGGGAGGGAGAGAAAGAGAGTGAGAGGGCGGGAGGGAGAGAAAGAGAGTGAGAGGGCGGGAGGGAGAGAAATAGAGTGAGAAGGCGGGAGGGAGAGAAAGAGAGTGAGAGGGCGGGAGGGAGAGAAAGAGAGTGAGAGGGCGGGAGGGAGAGAAATAGAGTGAGAAGGCGGGAGGGAGAGAAAGAGAGTGAGAGGGCGGGAGGGAGAGAAAGAGAGTGAGAAGGCGGGAGGGAGAGAAAGAGAGAGAGAGGGCGGGAGGGAGAAAGAGAGAGAGAGGGAGAGAAAGAGAGTGAGAGGGCGGAAAGGAGAGAAAGAGAGTGAGAGGGCGGGAGAGAGAGAGAGAAAGAAAGAAAGAAAGAAAGAAATGTGCGATAATACCAGCCCAATGAAGAATAAAACTGATTGAAATTATTATATTAGACAGAAGGATTCCAGGGGCGTGCTTGACATTTCTGCTTTGAATTATATATTGGCAGACTTAAAGCTCGTTCTTCAGTGGCCCTCCTCTCCCTCTCCTCTCCCTTCCCCACCTCCTCCTATTCCTCTTCTTCTTTCTCCTACTCCTCTTCATCTTCCTGCTCCTCCTCCTCCTCATTCCCTTCCTCTTATCCTCCTCATTCCCCGCCCCCTCCTCTTCCTCCTCCTTCTTCTTATCCTCCTCCTCCTCCTCCTCTTCCTTCCCCTCCTGCTCTTCCTTTTCGTCCTCCTCTCCCATCCTCTCCTCCTCCTCCTTCCCCACCTCCTCCTTCCCCTCCTCTGCCTCCTCCTCCTTCCCCTCTTCCTCTGCCTCCTCCCCCCTCTAGCCCTCCCTGCCAGAGCCCCCATAGGCGCATAAGCAGCGAGACTCCCTCAAATTTGTCGACGTTTCACGGTAAGCATTTTCCCGATGCTAGAAACATTCCTGCGAGCGTCTGGAAATATTAAATCATGACGGAGAATTGCGCGAAATTGAGCCGTCGTCATTGTCTGGAAATTGCTAAGTCTTGCACGAGAGCGAGTGTCGTCCGGGGAGCGACATCTCGAGGACCTTCTCGTTGCCAGCGCATCACTTATGAATCCCTCCCGACGGTGCAGCGAGGGTTGCGCGCTGCCGGCGGGCGCGGGCGTTTTTGAGGCCCCGCTGTAGTTGGAGATTAATTAAACGGAGCGTTCGGGCAAGTGGCCGCGCGCAGCCGTTATTGTGTAGAGGAAGTAAATAATGAAGCAGCGAATGTCTGGGTAATAAACTGTTCTCAAGATCGAGTTATTGGGTTTCGCGCTGATATTGGGTCTGTGCCCTGACGGGGACGCCGGGCGCGCCTCAAAGGGGACACGCTTTAAACCGATTCCTGGGTTCCTTTGCTCTTTCCTTCGTCCGGCCATCCCTTCTACGCATCCTTCCGTTCACTGACGCTCGCTGACCTGCAGATAAACGGAGCCTCGTCTCGTCTAGCAACGGGACGAGATTCTCAGCGTGATTATAAAGATTGGTGAAATGCCGCCGGTCCTTGGACGGAGGCGCATCCAGGTGCTAAGTGCGCCATCCCTCCCGGCGGCCCGGAAGTAGCGAGGCGCCCCTGGAAGTCGGTTTGCAGGACATTACACGGGCGTGATGGGCCGGGAAGAGCGTGCTCGCGCTTTTATGAAACGCTTTGGGATTTTCGGGATGGCCCTGTCCTAAGACGCGGGGGCTGGGTGATCGGGTCGTGTCTTGTCGACTGCCCCTAGCCCCCGGGGGGGGGGGGGCATCAGGGATCCAGGGGCTTAGACGATTGCGCGAATGTGACGCGCCGAAGGAACGGCTGAGTCGAGCTGAGTTCCGCTAGTGATCTCCCGAAGCCTCCCGCATCCTGCCAGCCCCCTGACTGCGGCACGAGGCGAGAGCGCCCCGGCGTGAGTCTAGTCGGGGAGGCCAAGAGTCTCGGCCATAATGATTCTTCCTTAACGTTGCAACTTTTACATTAGCCCCATTGGGGCTGCGGCGCAAGACCTCCACAAATGGCCAAGTTTGGATCCGGAGTTTGTCGCCGGAATTTCAATGTCGGGATTGAGTTAGCTCGTCACCGCCGCCGCCGCCCTCGTGTATGCGGGCCGCGTGGGGCGGGTTCCTCCCCAACGGGATCTCGGAAGTTCTGCTCCTCTGTCGCTGGTGACCGCGGCGGGCCGGCACTGCCGCGTCAGCGTATTGTGGCCGCGTTTTATCAGGACATGACAAGATTTCCAATTCGATACCGGGACGTCACCGCTCGCAGGGCCCGCGGTTCCGCCATGGCCGGGCGGGCGGGCGCGCGGGCGGGCGGGGAGGTCGATTGGCCGAGATTGAGTGGCGTCGTCCCGGTGATTACGGAGCAGATTAGAATTAATCCTAATCCCGCGGGCTTTCAAGGCGCCCGCCCCGGGTGGTCTATATCGCTGATGTACAGGTGATTGGAAAGGCTCGCGCTCCCGTCGAAAATTGGCTGTGTTTCGCGAGTGATTGATAGCGGGGCGTGACGTCATCCCGCGGGAGGGGCTCGCCCCCGGCCTCGTCAGCCGACCCATGTTTAGGCTCCAATTCGCCGACGCTGATATTCCGCTTCCCGTAATTTGGGCGAACTTTTGGAATATATTATTCAGTGTTGTAATTATACATTCCATAAAATTGTCGGGTCAAAAAGTGTGCCGCACCAAATTAAGGCTTTGCAGGAGCAGAGAGCAGGGAAAATCATGGCGGAATTGGGGGTGGGACTTAATGCGAAATGAAGCTGGCGATGGCGGCGAGAGCGGCCTGGTGGCGCTGGCCAGCTCCGAGGGATCGGAGCCTGTCAGAGGTCGTGCGTTTTGAAGCGTCGGTTGAGACCCGGATGTTTAGGAGCAGTCAAGGTGTGGTTACAGGTGAGACTCCAGGCCGTTGGGAAGCGAGGGCGCAGGTACGGGGCGTGGGGCGGCGAGGGCGGCGGGAGCGGCTGGCCTAGTTTGGTATGCAGGGCGGGAGTTGCAGCTGCCTTGACTCTGACGATAACTCACTCAAATTTGCCCTAAGTGGAGGTTTTTATTCGTATAATTCGATTCTCGGAGGATTTATATTTCTAGGAGGTTAAGGTGAAAAACGAATTTATATTCTCCGCCTTACTCGGTATTTATTCAGTTAGCATTTATGTGGAGCGCGAAATATAGAGGAGACACTAAGGCGAATTGCCGTCCCCGGTAGAAGCGCAGTAAACGTTCATGAACATTATTCGCATTCCTACCTACTTACATACATATATTCATACATGCAGGCATACCGAAACACACGCACGTGTACACAAATAGACGTTCAGTGTCAGCGAGCCCCACATGGTGCCGTCAGCTGGCACCGATGCAGTTCCCCCGCATCAACATAAACTTGCATGTGGAGCTTTAGTCCGTGTCAGAGCCAGACCCATCAGTTAGCGCAGGAATTATTGGCCGACTTGAGGTCCTCTATCCGGCTCTGTCTCGCGCCGCCGTGCTGGGGCGAGGGGCAGGGGCGTCGGGATCCTTCCCTCTGGCCCCGCGTGCTGTTCCTTTTAACCCGTTCGATGTCCCGAAGGTCCGTCTCGTGTTGCCGTGCATCCTGACCCCGTCGAACGTGTTGCCTCGTGGCTGCCACACGTGGACCTCGCTGGACCCCCTCCCCCGGTCCAGCGAACGGCCTCGCTTTCCCCCTTCCGTTGCACCGCATGGACGGCACCTTCACCTGTCGCCGCAGCGCCGTCTGCCCTCTGGCCTCCCTGCCGCGGCCGTCGCTGCCTTGACCACTAGAGCTCTTCCGCTCGCACGCCCTCGGGGACCATTTTTTGTCCGAAAGGAGGCAGGGTTTCACGGGGGAAGGACCAGCGGGGGAGGGGGGGGAGGGGACAGGGGAAGAGAAAATGAAGGAAAAATACAGTGAGGGTGAAAATGCATGGAACGAAGGAAGAAAGGGAAGAGTAGGAGAACGAGGGAAGAAGTGTAGAGCAATATGTGGTGACAGGTCTGATTATCTTGAGGGTAATTATGATAAGAAGACGCGCGAGGGAAGACAAAAAAAGAAGAGAGAAAATTATTTCGAAAAGAAAATGTGAAGCAAAGAAACGGCGAAGAAGACGGAGTCGTTCCCGAAAGTTTTTTTTCTTCTTCTTCGCGGCAGAAAGGAGGCGCGGGGGGAGGGGGAGGAGGGAGGGGGGAAGCAGGAGACAGCGGGAGCGGGAGCAGGAAGGGAGTCGCGCTTCCGTAAGAGAGGGAACAAAGGTCACTAAGAGGGAACTCTTTTTGGGGGAAGGAGTTATAAAAGAGGTATTAGGAGCGCGAGATGCAGCGGGACGATGGGGGGGGGGGGGAAGGAATGGAAATAGAACTCAGGTGAACAGCTGCATAAAGACGGTCGGGGTTGGGTTTGTTTCGCGCCGAGACTTGGGATGTTCTCGAAGCGGCGCTGAGGGGAGGCTGGGACACAGGCGCCCCACTCGCTTGCATGGGAACTCGCTCACTCGCTCATTCACGCTCTCGCACTCTCTCTCGTACTCTCTCTTTCTCTTTCTTTCTTTCTTTCTTTCTTTCTTTCTTTCTTTCTTTCTTTCTTTCTTTCTTTCTTTCTTTCTTTCTTTCTTTCTTTCTTTCTTTCTTTCTCTCTTTCTTTCTTTCTCTCTCTCTCTCTCTCTCTCTCTCTCTCTCTCTCTCTCTCTCTCTCTCTCGTTCTCTCTCTCTCTCGTTCTCTCCCTCTCCCTCTCTCCCTCTCTCTGCCATTCAGTCATTTACGATGTCACTCACGTATCTAATCGATCAGTCAGCCAATCATTTACTTACGTGATGATTGTCCAAACACTCATCCAAATACTCACCACCCACTCACTCAACCAAAACCGACCTCCCGCCCACCCGTCGATGCATTCTCTCACTACACTCACCGATACACTCACTCGCTCACTCAGGCCTCCGCCCACACCATACACGCACGAACACTAACTCACCAAAACATTTATTCACCCAAACACTCACTCCCGAACACTAACTCACCAAAACATTTATTCACCCGAACACTCACTCACCCAAACATTCACTCACCTGAACACTCACTCACCCGAATACTAACTCACCCAAACATTCACTCCCCAAACACTCACTCACCCAAGCACTCACTCACCCGAACACTTACTCACCAAAACATTTATTCACCCAAGCACTCACTCACCCGAACACTTACTCACCAAAACATTTATTCACCCCAATACTAACTCACCCGAATACTAACTCACCAAAACATTTACTCACCCGAACACTCACTCATCTGAATACTAACTCGCCCAAGCACTCACTCCCCCAAACATTCACTCAGACGCCCGCCCGCTTCGGAAACAGCGGGGCGCCCGCTCACGGAATAAAGATGATATGCATTTGTTATTCCCGCGCGGAGCGTTCAATTTCGGCGGAATGGGGGAATAATTGGCAGTTACAGGTGGCGAAGCTCCCGGTCGAAATTGTGAGTGAAGAGGGCGCCGCGAGGACACTCGAATGCAAAAGAAATGGGAAGAACTCGGGATGAATGAGTTGGGGGCAAATTAATTCGGGGCCGGAGAGGCGGAGATCAAAGGCGCGCCCGAGGGAGAAAGGAAGCCAGGATGTCGAACGCGGGAACCCGAAGGCGCGGAATAGTTTCGAGGATCGGCGCGGGGGGAGGGGGGGAGGGAGGGGGGGGCGCTGGGGGAGGGGGGCTAGTTTCTTGGGATGGAGGGCGCCTTCGAGGGGCGGCGTCGGGCGGGGGTGGGGGGTGGGATGAGTGTATGCCTGTGCACGTACGCATCCACGCACGCACACACACACACACACACACACACACACACACACACACACACACACACACACACACACACACACACACACACACACACCATATACACGCCCACGCCCACACGCCGACCCCGCCGCAGCCGCAGCGCGAGCGGCTCCTTCCCCGGGGCTTCGGCGCCCTTTGTCGACGCCCGATGCCCCTTTGTGCATGGCGAATGGGCGGAGGAGAGCAGCACGATCGCCTTTGTGCTCCGATTCCAGACGGCCGCCGGGAGGGAGCTCAGGGCGGCCGGCCGGGGTTTGCGCTTGTATTTATCTTGCCCCGCGCAGAGGGAACCCTATTTTCTTCCCCAGTTTATTGGAAGACACTCGGTGTGGGCGCGGCGGGCGGGAAAAGTGTGAGCGTGTGTTTGTTTGGGTCGTGCGGGCGCCGGGGGAATCGGGCGCGCGGGCGAGCCACTCGGGGGACTTTTGGGCTCAGACCTGTTTGCTCCGAATAATAAATATATATATATATATATATATATATATATATATATATATATATATATATATGTGTGTGTGTGTGTGTGTGTGTGTGTGTGTGTGTGTGTGTGTGTGTGTGTGTGTGTGTGTGTGTGTGTGTGTGTGAGTGTGTGTGTGTGTGTGTGAGTGTGTGTGTGTGTGTGTGTGTGTGTGTGTGTGTGTGTGTGTGTGTGTGTGTGTGTGTGTGTGTGTGTGTGTGTGTGTGTGTGTGAGTGTGTGTGTGTGTTTGTATGTTTGTTTGTTTGTTTGTTTGTATAAGTGTATGTATGCATGTGTTACTAGATGTATGAATATATATCCATAATACGAGGAATATTAGATATATTCCCTGATGAAATGTTTATCTTAAATACTTTAACTTACGATGTTGTCATTTGATGAAGAGGAAAAAAAAAACTAAAATTAAAGAGTATTTAATCCGCTTTCACTGTAAACACTTTTGTCCATTATTTTGTTCACAGGATAATTAAATGTAAATATTCATGACATTTTTAAAGCTGTGCCGTGTTGTCTTTATTGATTAATTCTCGCCACTACTTGTTTGCGGTTCAGGCATGTCATTGGTCTTGGTTAGACATGGTGTTCTTGTATTTTGTCTCTTCGTTTTATGGTTTGGTGTAATTCCTTTTCCGTTTTCGATTTTGCTTTCACAACCTTTTCGTTCGCTCATTCCCGTCTTTATTCTTTGATTCTTCTCCTCTTGTCTCATCCTTCACTGTCGCAGCTCTCCTCTTCGCGTCCTTTTTTCCTCATTCCGTCTCCCAGCCTTTCTTTCCTCCTCGCTTCCCTCTCCTCCTGCCACCGCCGTTTCCTTGGCTTCTTCCCTCCTCCTTTTCCCGAAGCTTCTCCCCCCCTGCGCCCCCTGCAGGAGTGGGGGGGGGAGCGCCCAAGGGGACCATCCGTCGGCGGCGAGCGCGGCTGGGAGGCCCGCGCGACAGGTCCTGGCGCTTCCCTTTAGTAAATTCGGCTGAGTATGGGCCGCTGCCTCGCCGGCCCTGCGAGGAGGGCTCTCGTGCCCGCCTCTTTACCTTCGCATGTATGACAGGGGGATTAAAACACGGCACGCGCCCGCGCCTCGCCACCGCTGATTTAGCCCCGTGGCTCTGAAATAGACATGGCTATGTAATTAGCGGCGAAGACTAGGATGGCATTCGCTGGGTGTGATGCCAAGGTATTTGTTTGTTTCCTTTTTTCTTTTGCCCAGCTGCGAGAGAAGACCTCAAAGTCCGCTGCCACCTCTTTTATTCAAAAAGAAAAAACAACAACGGGGACTTCGTCGCTGAGGACAAGGGCTGCGGCTTCCCTCTGCGCTCTTCTATTTCCGTATCATGTCACTGAGATATTGTTCCTCGTCCGAGACGTCAAAGCGAGGCGGCGGCGGCGGCTGATAGCTGACGGCGCGGCGGCGGCGTTGAGTGCTGGCCGTCTTGCTGATACGAGGCGCGGCCAACGTATTGCTGTTATTGATGGCGGTCGCGGCGGAGCCCTTGGCGGGAGGTCCTTTTTTCTACTCCTGGAGGCTGGGTCGTGACGGCGCAGAGCCATAACGGCGCAAAGGGGATCGCAGTGGAAAGAGGCGGCGGGAATGAGGGAGTGAGTGGCGCGAGGGATG
>NC_091566.1:2325265-2327765 GCF_042767895.1 Penaeus vannamei
GGGGCCAGCCGGCCGAGGCAGGAGCGCCGGGAGAGGACCTGAAGGGAAACTCGGGGAAAAGGTCGCGTGTTACTCCGCCCATTGTTCGTGCTTGGTTATTCGGCTCTTGGCATTTCACCGTTTTCTTGTCTTTTGTTTTTGTTGTCTGCCTTAGTGTCCGGACTGTTACTGGTATTGTCTTTTTATCGATATTCCTGTCACTATTGTTTCCATCCCTATGGCAAGCATTGTGAACATTGCAATTTATTTTACCATTATCATCATTATCATTATTATTGTTGTTGTTTTGTTGTTATAATTATTTTTGTTATTATTATTATTTTATTATTGTAGTAGTAGTAGTTGCTGTTGTTATTTGTTTGTTATCATTACTACTACTACTACTGCTGCTGCTGCGGCTGCTATTATCACTACTATTGTTGGTGACTAGTTATTATCATCATTATAGCTATAAAGAGTATCAGCAGTGCTAGTCGTGTTCACAGGCAGCACTAAAAGCATTTCATCTGGCAATTAATTGATATTTCTTTTTTGCATTCCTTGCCAGGCCTAAAAAATAAAGCGATTAATTATCAACAAAGATTCCCAAACGTTGAATTGTGTCTGACAGAGAGAATCTCTTGAAATCCTCTTCGGAAACATCCATTGAAATGAGAGGACGCTCTCAGTCTTTCAATTCATTTAAAACGAAAAATTCTGACCCAGTTTTCGAAAGGGATGCGTTCCAAGTGGAGCAAGGGAGAGCATGGCCCTCTCCCCGCCACGGCGCTGCTCCGTGCCTCTCCAACGCGCCACGCCACGCAGGTCCATGCTCGCCTCATTGTTACTCCGTGTTTCTCCATGGTGTCACGCTACAGGCCTACCCAATGTCCTTCCTCGTGTCATGTCACTGATGCGTGCCACATCTCCACACCGTGCCATGCCACATTGTTGCCTCGTGCCCCTCAAAAATGCCCCGCCACACTCGGCTTTGGATTTCCTTCCTGTACTTATCTGCGCGTTGGCAGTCCACATTCCGTTTCACTGTACACTCCCCATTTTAGTGTTATTGCTGTGTCTCTCAAATTAGCTACACGTATTTCGAGCTGCAGCTTCAGTTCTGACTTCACAACCCAGGCCCGGTCACTCTTTGCTCCAGGCTCGTGTTCCTCGCTCCTAGGCGCTCGTGGCCGACGTGTTTCGCTCCTCATTTTGCGTCCGCTTCACTCGTGCCCGAGCGCTACTCCGCACGCCCGCGCTCCGCTTCCTCGGCGCCCCTGGACACGCTCGCGGCGCCACACGCGGGTTAAAGCTGACGCGAGTGGCTTAATAGCATCGATATTTGAGCCCATTATCGGTGTTCTCGTCTCATGCGTCACGATAACGTCGCGTGAAGTTCCTTTTTTTTCCCTTTGGATATGCAAAGTCTGCCTCGCCTTCGCGTTTTTGCCTGGGAGGGCTTGGGGCTCCGTGGCTCCTTATGGCGTCGTCCTCATGGCGTGTCTGCATCATAATACTCATCAGTGGCTCCGTCGTCTGTAGGCCCGTTTCCCCCTTTATGATCAGGCTCCAACCTGCACGATCAATTAAAGAAAATCAATGTATTGGGAGATAGGATTCATGCAAACAAAAAAATATTTTTCAAGTTCTTATCAAACTTCACCCGGCAAAATGCACTGCATTCGAAAAGTTGGGTGATTTATACTGAATGTGCAAGAGTTCTTAGAATTTGGTATCATAACGACGCTCTCTACAAGTCAATATGGATGGATAACGTTCTTGCTGTTTAAATAGTATATTTAGTATGTTTAAATAGTATATTTACTGTACGTATTTTTGTTCAGATTGTTAAAAGCGACAGCTGTTTTCATTCGAAGTCGAGGGTCCCATCTGTTTACGAAGTGATCTTGTACGGAACTGCATAACTGATGTCTGTCTGTCTGTCCTGTTTGCATGCCCTGTTACCTGTTGCCCATACGCCGAAGTCCGTTTGTTTGGCATCGACACACACATATATTCAGGATATATGACAATATCTAATATTGATACGGATAGCAGCCTAAATCAGCCTTTGATGCGCCCGCATTTATCGACGGCCAGAGGGAGGCCCCGCATGCACAGCAACTGGAGCGAATCGATATCTATATAGCTTTGATCAGCAGCCGTCGAGCTACACTTCACATGACCTGGCATCGTGACGGCCGCGCGCTGATTAGTCGGGACAGATTATCCCGCGTGGCTGAGGGGGAAGTATTCGCAGGGGCTAACGAGCCTGTAACCACTTAATTAGATTTGTTGCGGGTGATTAGATTGGGCGAGCGATGTAAACAAGCTCTCTTAGGACTAATGGTTCCGTCATAACCATCTTCGCTGCTGGACTGATCTGAGGCGCTTGTACCGCGAGGCTGGGGGGGGGGGGGGCAGCGGGGTTGTAACTGGGGTTAAACGTCGGGTAAAAATTGTTTTTAGGGTTAGTTAGATAGAGACAGAGAGAGAGAAACAAACAGACAGATTAACTGGC
>NC_091566.1:2337765-2340265 GCF_042767895.1 Penaeus vannamei
GTCTTGTCGTTTCACGCACGATCTTCTCCCATGTAATATTTAAAGAGAGCATCTTCGTGCAACTTCCAGGCGAATGGGACCAAGTGCAGCTCTGCCCACCACGCAGCAATATTTCCGCCGCGTTCCTTTTGTACACCTTGATGCTGTTCACGCTTTATTGAAATTACTCAGCTCCAATTTCCCAATAAGAGTCTTTGTCCTTGCCGTTGCTTCCCGGTTCTCGTGTGTAATTGTATAATTTTTACATGAAGAGTTTTAGCCTTCTGTTGAGGTAGCTGACGGGAAGAACTGCACGTGAGGCGCTAGGTAGTGGCGAGCAAACTAAAAGCAGGTCGTGGGACTGGGTCTCCAAGGGTCGCCGATCTCGCCCGCCCGCCCGCCCCCCCGTGGCCGCCCTCCTCGCCCTGCGCCCGCGAGGCTGCTCCTGAGGGCGAAGTGCAGCTGTCACGTTGTCTGAAGCCTCATGCAAAATTGGTTCACGATGGGTTTTCCGATTCTCGACGTCAGTTTAGGAGCGCTTTATACACATGTATATATATATATATATATATATATATATATATATATATATATATATATATATATATATATATGTATGTATGTATGTATGTATGTATGTATGTATGAAAGATGGAATAATGCACTTCCGCATTTTTTTTTATCATGAACTTTGTCGTTGTACAGTGGTCAGGGCGGCCGTCTTGCATTCGCGTGCATTGGCGGCGAGGGATCGAATCCCGATCGGAGAGGTTATAATGTTCATATATGTATGTATATGTATGTGTGTGTGTGTGTGTGTGTGTGTGTGTGTGTGTGTGTGTGTATATATGTATATATGTATGTATGTATGTATGTATGTATATGCATATGTATATGTATAGGTTCATAGGGCCGAGAGCGACTCGCGTGCAGAGAAACGTGCAGGCCCCGAGCGAGGGATGTTTATAGCGCAGGAGGAAGAAAGCCGGGTTTGAGTCGGGCAGAGATGGACGGCGCGGAGGAGATGGAGGAGCCGGACTAAGGGGATCGTATTGTGTTTCGCTAGATTGAAATGGAAGCTGTAAATATGGGCAGCCGAGGGAGCGACGGCTCTGTTTTATATCAAGCGGTGGAGCTCACCTCCACGAGCGCTCCAAGTTCCCGACACTGCGCTGTGTTTTTGGGTGGCAGCAGCCTTCAGTCTCTCGTTGTATTTTTGCGGTTCGGCCGCAATTAAGGAAACCGCCAGTGTGGAAACAGCATGAGGAAAGACGATTTTAACGTTCTGTTTGTATTTTTTTCCAATTATAGGATCATGATTTTCGTTGGTGCATTCAGTGAACTATGAAAGAGTGTATTTCGATATTTTGAAACAAATTAAATAGTGAGACGTTAGTGTTGATGCCGTGAGCAGGGAAAGGTCACCATGTTGGGCGCACTGTGTGGAATGTGCACGCCCTGCGAGGCGCCCGCCCCTCTCGGCGCCCCCGTGCCGCGCTGCGCCCACCATCCCTCGCCCACGGCGGACGGGTCCTACCCAATGGTGGTGACTGCGGACGGCGACCTCAGCTACTCGATCCTAGAAGAGGACCTTCGAGCCACCGGGTATCCCATGTACCCGTGCGAGGAGGTCCTGCGGGCCAGCGGGTACCCTGTGTATCCCTGCGAAGAGGGGCAGTACACTGAGTACACGCAGTACATACCCGAGGCGGCGCCGCGGCGGAAGGCCCAGCCAGTGTACGTGACTCCCGACGGCGCCCTGCTGACCCCCGACGGCAGCGTGGTCACGTCCGACGGCACGCTGGTCCGCTCCGACGGCTGCCTCGTCAAGTCGGACGGCACCTTCATCGTGCCGGACGACACGTCGCTCCTGTCGTTCGAGTCGGACAACAACAATTACCTGTCGCCGGACCCGAGCACCTACACCATCAGCGACACCTTCAGCCTCGAGGACTCGCCCGGCTACATCCTCGGCGACCATTACGACCAGGAGTTCAGCGACTACATCGTCAACGACCCTTGTAATCGCGACGACAATGGGGTAAGGCGCCGTCCCGTGTGAGGGACACAGCTCGCGCGCGCGCGCGCGCGCGTATGTGTGTATTTATGTGTATATATATATATATATATATATATATATATATATATATATATATAAACACATATACATAAATACACACACACACACACATACACACACACACACACACACACACACACACACACACACACACACACACACACACACATATATATATATATATATATATATATATATATATATATATATATATATATATATATATATATAAACACATACATGAATATATACACACACACATATGTATGATATATATATATATATATATATATATATATATATATATATATATATATATATTATGTATATATAAATATATATATTAATTTTTATATATACATCTATATATATATATATATATATATATATATATATATATATATATATATATATATATATATATATATATATATATATTAT
>NC_091566.1:2345265-2367765 GCF_042767895.1 Penaeus vannamei
CTTTGTGGGCGCATCTGGTGTCACATTAGGCCGCTGCACCTTTTTGCCGGGACAAGGTATGTGATGGAGGGTTTCGCCGGGAGCCCGTCGGAGCACGGAAGCGCCGACGGGGACAGGGGACGCGAGCAGGGGGTGAGGCACGGAAGGATGATGTCACATGATTTAAAGAGGCAGATGGAGGGACGGGGCTCCCCTGATACGAAGGTCTTCAACCAAGAAGAAAGAAAACAGCAAGCTCAGCCATTCGGCAGAGCGAAACGTAAGGGCCGCGGAGTGGGTTGAATTGAGAATGTTCAGCAATGGCACGACAAAAGCAGGTCATGCTCGGAAAGCATTGAATTATTGAGGAGGAAAGGCACGTGCCGCTTCCAGGGGTCGCACAGCCAGGTAACATGACCAGCGCGAAGGACCTGCCAGGTGATATTAAGAGGCGCCGAGGCCAGTTAGTACGGACAAATGAGAGTAGGAGTTTTTAAAGGCGCGTGTCCCTCGGAGACTGTAGGTAGAGCCTCCGTCCCTGCATCTGGCAGGTAAGCCTCGTCAGACGGGCGTCGCTGTCGCCGTCTCGTGGAGGAGACAGACTCTCGCTGCCCCTGCCGCTCTGCCAAGGCTAGGTAGGCGGGGGGGAGGGGGGGTGTCCGGCGTTATCCAAGTTGCACAAGAAAAGCTCCCTCGTGGGAACGGCGTTATCCTCCACGGCGCGGAGCTTAATGTGCCCCGGTCCTGCCGGTCTTCCAGGCTCCTCTACCTCTTCCGAGGATCACCTTCAGGACCAAGTTTATGCAACATTTGCAAATAGATTTTAAAGTTTGGAAGTCTGGTGGACGGAGGCCCGGCCCCGTTTCATTTTGAATCGCTGCGGAATTCTTTCAGCGCTTGAATTGCGGCGGAAATTAGGATTCAGAGTATCTGTTGCTCTTTGGAAATTAGGCCCTCCTCTTTGCCTGTGACAGAAATGCATATATATGTATGTGTGTGTGTGTGTGTGTGTTATATATATATATATATATATATATATATATATATATATATATATATATATATATATATATATATATATATATATATATATTCTAGATATGTATGTATGTATGTGTGTATGTATGTATGCATGCAGTTGTGTTGGATTGGGAATAGATTCTTTATGTATGTGTGCATGGGCGCGCGCGCGTGCGGGCTTGTTTTATGGCTGTGTACGTGGCCATGCTTATACATTTTTATGGGTATGCCTGCAGAGATTAATGTGCGAACATGTTGTATGTGTCAGCTGCTTGAAAAATGGGGACAAAGGGTGAAGTACTTTTGCCACCTTAGGAAAGAGATAGAAGGCGAGCGCCGGCTGGTTCCCGGGCCCATGGCATCGATTTTGAGCCATGGGAAAAAAAGGGTGTAATTGAAAGGTCGATCGCGAAAACAATTTAATAAGCGTCTTCGCCCCGAAAGAGGAGAGCATGAAGAAGTGTTATGAGGCCGTTGCTGATCGATACAGAGCAAGGGCTGCCCGGCGGACCAGGTATCTCTCCCCGCCGCCGCCTCCTTATTGAACCCGCGTTATTTCTCGGGAGAACATGCGTAAGGAAGGAATATTAAGCGCGAGGGGGATTTTGTCTCGCGGGGGAACGGGGGAACGAGGGCTCGGGAGGGGGTGGGGGGTTGGGAACGGACTCCGGCGGGTTGCAGTGTGGGTGGGAAGTTCAGTAGGGCTTTGTCTTGATTTTATTCCTGCTGTACGGCTGTTTTATCGGGTTCTGTTAGAGGTTGCTTGTTTTCGTACGAGGGAAGAAGAGAGGAACCTTTATTCCCATTTCTTCCTCTTTGGGATGGATCCTCTGAACCGACGTGGACGCAACGGCGCTGAATTATACAGCGTTGGTGGCGGTTCGGCCGAAGGCGAGCGGAACCCTCCTCGGGAGTTGCACAGCCTCCCATTTATTCCATTCATTATTGATTGGTAACAAATAGTACCATTCCCCACGCACACGGAGCCGAACTGGAGTTGTTATAAAAACGAGTCAGTTATTTCCTTTCCGTTTAAGTCCCCAGTTATCGGCGTCTTCCACTTCCCTTCCCCCGCCGCCGCCGCCCCCAGCCGCCCCGAGGCCTAAAGCGAACCGTCTCGCTCCTTCCTTCCTTCCTGGAGGAGGCGCGTAAGCCTACACCGGGGCATTCCCGTTGTACGCTCTGCTTGAAGGGCCTCTCTCGGTCTCTCCGTTCTGCTCAAATTTATTAACGTCCGTCTCCTGTTCCTCCTTCGTCGGCCACCCTCCTTTCTTTCCGTAAAAGGTTGGTTCTTTCTCTTGATGTCGCTCTGGATGTGACTTGCATTTCTGCTGCGACTCTCTCTTTCTCTTTTCTCTTTTTCTTTTTTCTCTTCTCTCTTCTCTCTTCTCTCTTCTCTCTTCTCTCTTCTCTCGCCTCTGCCTCTGCCTCTGCCTCTGCCTCTGCCTCTGCCTCTGCCTCTGCCTCTGCCTCTGCCTCTGCCTCTGTCTCTGTCTCTGTCTCTGTCTGTCTCTCTCTCCCACTCTCTCTCTCTCTCTCTCTCTCTCTCTCTCTCTCTCTCTCTCTCTCTCTCTCTCTCTCTCTCTCTCTCTCTCTCTCTCTCTCTCTCTCTCTCTTATATATTTATCTTTTCATATCTATCTATCCGTCCATCTATCTATCTATCCATCCATCTATCTGTATCCATCGCTCCATCCTCCCATCCTCCTTCCCTTCCCTGCCGTCGCGACACCCCCCGCCCCCTCTCCCCCGCCATTCCATCTCGCCTCGGAGTATTCCCCCATATTTTCCCCTTAGCGCCCCCCCCCCCCCCGCGCCCTGCTTGGCGAGTCGCCCATCAACCACCTGTTGGCATTATACCCCTTTCGCCGTAGCAGCTCTCCCCTCTCTCGGCCAATTTCACACTTTTTCGAGGGGAATAAGCCCTGTACCTTCCGTCATTTGAGCAGCTGTCCCCGCGCATCACCGTCGCCATGCTTCAACTTCAAAGTGTGTTTTGCGTCGGTCTGACTGCACTTAAAATGTTAGCGCTTGTTAGAGCATACGTGCGTTCGTATTTGTTAAGCTTTTGCGCTTTTTTTTTTCTTTCTTTTTTCTTACTGTTTACGTTTTCTTATTTTTGTTTACGTTTTTTTTTTTTAGGTATATCTGTTGCTATAGGTAAGGCGGATTTTTTTTCCTTTTTTTTCTTTTTTTACTATAGGGAAGGCTCTTTTTTTTCTTTTTCTTTTTCCTTTTCTTTTTTTTACGACGAAGGAGCGAGTCAGACAAGAGGGACAGAGGGGGAGGGAGTTTTACGGCGAGGGAAGGGGAGGAAGGGAAAAGGAGAAGCATGCTGTTCTGAGGCAAGAGGGAGCAGCAGAACTGTAAATGGGGTGGCTTTTAAACAGGTGTAAAGAGTTTATGGGGAAGGAATAAGGGGATCGGGTTATAAAGATGGGGAGAGAGAAAGAGAGAGAGGGGGGGGGGGCAGAGGGAGGAGGAAGGGAGAGAGAGAGGATGAAAGAGAGATTGAGAGAGAGAGAGAATGAAAGAGAGAGAGGCGAGGGATGGGGGGAGAAAGAGAGAGAGAGATTGAAAAGATTTAGTTTTAATTATATTTGTTACAATGAGAGTGAGAGAGAGAGAGAGAGAGGGGGGAGAGGAGAGAAAGAGAGAGGGGAAAGAAAGAGAGAGAGAGGGGAAAAAGAGAAAGAGAGAGAGAGGGGAAAGAGAGAAAGAGAGAGGGGGGGAAAGAGAGAAGGGAGAGAGGAGAAAGAGAGAGAAAAAGGGAGAGAGAGAGAGAGAGATGAAAGGGGGATTAGAGGGAACAAGGAAGGAGATATTAGAAAAATAAAGTGAGATAGAAAGGGGAGTAGGATGGATGTAAGAGAAAGGACAAAGGAGAAAGGGTGAAGATTCAGGGAGAGAGTGGAGCGGGGGAGAGAGAGAGAGAGAGAGAGAGAGAGAGAGAGAGAGAGAGAGAGAGAGAGAGAGAGAGAGAGACAGAGAGAGAGAGAGAGAGAGAGAGAGAGAGAGAGAGAGAGAGAGAGAGAGAAGTGGCACAAAGCGGCGCCAATAAAAGAGTGATAACGCGGTCTGATAAGGTGCCTTGATAACAAGAACAAGGAAACCGCTTCTCGCCCGAGCTACAGCTACAGCCGCCACCTGATGCCGTCCTGGAGGCGGGGGCGGGCGGAGAGGAGAGAAAGAGCGCTGACGGGAGTGAAAAGAGGATGCTGACGAAAAGAGGCGGAATAAAAGCAGGAGGGAAAGAAATTGGACAGGATATGAACAAGATGAAACATATTTCGGAGAGTGCGAGACAGGAAGAGAAGAAATGGAGAGAGGAGACGCGGCGAAGCAAAAAGGTCGAGGGAACGGAACGTGTCTTTATGAGAGGATGGCGCGACCTGTAAGGAGAGAAGCTTAAGGATGTGAAATGGACGCGTGTGGGTTTGATGTGTGAGGGGAACGCAGAAAAGGTGAGCTTGTTTTTAGGTCAAAGGATACGGAGGGATAAGGTTGGACGGCGACGGAAAATGTCAGAACAAAGGAAGGGGAGAAGAAAAAATAGCAGGGGCCGCTGAGGCGTTCGCACGGAGGAGCATTTTCCTCTTTCTTTCCTGCGAGGGAAGGTCGCAATTAATAAACGCATCGCAGGACTCCCGGGATTGTAGTAGATAGAGGACGCGCGGGGAAACGGCGTAGGCCAGGGGGAAGGAGGCCTCGCGGGGCCGCCCTGTGCAATAACCTCGCAGCCCCGTCTCGCAGCGTCGTCGCCGCGTCGCAGGAGATTAAAATCCGCTCCGAGATTGAGCCGTAACGGACGTCGAGGCGGCCGCTGTTTGCTCTCCTCGGCATTCAGGTCCTGCCACGCGGGGATCCGAGGCAAACGCTGCAGCGCCGCCCCGGACGGAGGATTCGCTGGCATGTTTGCTCGCACTTTGTCAATATGTTTATCGCATAGTGTAGTTCGTTCTATTGGGCTAACGTAAGGAAAACATTCTTGCGAGATTACATTAAACGCACTTTCTTGCATTTACGTTTGTATTTCATCAGCGCAGGTGGACACAGCCCTCACGACGCTGTACGTAGCTGGCGGCTGTTGGCGGAAAACTTGGCAGATCGGCGTCTAAAATCAGTCAGGTTGTTTTCAGCTTATCATTCCGACGGGTTTAATTTTGGCAAGAGGAGCTCGGTTGTTTTATTAAAGCCCGGACGTGTGTGCCCTTCCTCTCGCACACTTGACGCGGCCGTGTGTTTGTGCGACTGCAGAGGCGATCGAAGGTCAGCGAGCGGAAGGGAAGGCTGTTGAGATAAGCCGGAACATTGTCTACAGGCCAAGGCTGATCTGCCAGGCGATACCGGACTTCAGCCGTTTCTCGAATTGCCTCTCCGTGTCGCCATCTTTTCTCGGCAGTGCCTTGCCCCGCTTCCCCCCCCCCTCCCCCCCCTCAAATATATTGGGATGCTTTATATCGGTCCTTCGTGGGACGTGCTCAGCAGGGGAAGTGCCTCCAGGATGGAGATTGGAGCTGGGGGAAGGGGGGTAAACAGGGGGGAGGGGGCGGGCTTCATCATAAAACTTGTGTATTCTCATGGGCTCGCCCTAGCTCGCCTATGCATGTTGTACTCTGCGCACACACACACACACACACACACACACACACACACACACACACACACACACACACACACACACACACACACACACACACACACACACACACACACACACACACACGCGCACACACAAGCACATATAGTTACAAAAATAAGTCCATTCCCACCAACTGCACGTGCAGACTGCGTGCTGTGACCATCCTGAGTCGTGCACGAGCGTGGGAGACTGTAAAGTGGACCTTTAATTAGTTGTCCGTGAGCCTCGTTGCGCTATCATAATGCTGCCGCTCTCAGAGCCTGATAAATAGCAGCATAAGAGGGAGTGAAGTAGACTGATGCCGGAGGAAGAGGAGGAAGAAGAGGAAGAGGAGGAGAAGGAGAAGGAGAGGATGGATAATAATAAGAAGAAGGAAAGGAAGAAAAAGAAAAGAAAAAATGCTTGGCCACTCTCGAGGAAGTGTTCGTTGCAGTTCAGACATTAATACGAGACATTATGAAATATTGGGCTTCTGTGTGCAGTATGGGTGTGCATCACCATGCGTTGCACAAGAAAGATGTCTGCATAATTTGTGTTGATTTTCTCTTTCTTTTCCCGCCGTAGCTTCGCGCGTCTTTATCCAGACCGCTCCCATTGGAGTTAATCCCGGCAGATAGAAACGCCCCGTTATGCTCCCTGGAAGAATTAGTTTGCTCGCTGGGAGGATCAAACTGTTCCCGTTTAATCTGTATTTTGGCTCCGCACAGACACTCCGCTTATACCCTAATGTGCGGGGCATCCAAACACAGGATTTGGCCTCCATATAGGGCTCCTGTTATGGACCCCGCGCGCTAAGTACCCTTTGGACCCTTGCGATGCGCCCATTCCTGCCGCCCGAAGTCCATCCTCCTCAGCCGCGTGCCGTCTGCTCCCTCGGCCACGCTGTCTGGGGTCTCCTCTCGCGCGCCTCGTCTGCGCCTCCAGCCGCGGCCATTTCAGATCTCGTTCTCGTCCGGTTCAATGACTCTGGCTTAAGTCTCGACATTCTGCTGGACTTTCTTCTCCTATTTTTACTATTGCAGTGTGTGCGCGTCTTGTGCACAATGGCCGGCGATTGTGCGGGGTTGATAGCTGCAGGAATCATCACCAGCATCACCGTCGCCGAGTGCGTCACCACCTACGCCGCCTCCACCGTAACGCCGCCAGAAATCACATACGCACATCGATATCTGATCCTCCGGAAGCGGAATGAGGTCGAGGAATGCGCCGACCGTATCCACTTGTGTCCGAGCATTGTCGAGTTGTATCCGAGCGATGATTGGCGTCGGGTTACGAGGAGGTATGATTGGATGGGTGGAGAGTGCGCTGGCGGCAGAGCGCAAAGGGTATAGACGCCTGTATTCAAGAGAAAAAGTGGAGTGTGGATACTGGCAGGATAGTGGAATCCGTGGAGTAGAGAAGGCGTGGATCAATGTGGAGCAGCTGTTTCTTTCGGGCATCGAGGCGTGCACTCTCCAGCGCTCTCGCCGCCCAACCGACACTCTTCTGCCACGTCTGTCAGCTTGCACCTTCGCCCTCTGTCCTCGTGCGCCCGGCCCTCGCCCCTGCCTCCCCTGCTCATGATTACAGCTCGCATGGCTGCTCTCAGGCACGCCCGGAAAACAGCTCCGGCTTAGGTTCAGGGGCGAGGATAAGCTCATTTCCTCGAGTCATGACATTTAGCCGTCTGCCCTGGAAAAAGCTGTTCACGAAACCCTCTGAAATTAACGGACACGGGTGTGACGTGGACGGCCGCGGGCGCTGTAACTCTAATTTCTGCGACAGCTTCCATCGCAGCCGCCCGCCGCCCTGCTAGACTCAGCCCGTTTACTCCATCACACCGTGCTTCCCCGCGTCATTCCCCCGGCCCCCTTTTCGCGCCTGCCTCTGCCCCAGCCCCCGCCGTGTTGACTGCCGAAGCCCGTTTCTTTACGCCGCGCAACACTAGCATTTGGCGGTCTGTCTCCTCGCCCTGTTGGAGACGGGGCGGGGGCGCGTGATCCCGGGGAGCTGAGGTGGGCGTGCGAGGTGTCGTGGAAGACGTGACGAGTCAGGGGCGCGAGCACGAAGGAAGGGAGACGGGGGAAAAGGAGGATGTCTCAGAAGATGAATATAAAGTACGAAGATAAAAGCGGGGCGAGTCGGGGCAACAATGTATTAAGAGCTAAAGAGCGAAAGATAAGAACTGCAGGAAAAGGGGAAAAAAGAGGACCTGTCAAGGATAGCGGAGTGAGGATGAAGCTTAGAGGAAAGCGGGCGAGGAGGCTTCACTCGGTTTAATGATGTTGGGGCGAATGAACGACAAAAATGAAGCCGAGAGGAGGGAAGTGCAGTCCATGGGGCTCGGGAATCGCAAACTTACTAAAAACAATAGGAACTTCATTGAATAAAGTCAGAGTACAAAAGTTGCACTACTGACTCGATAGATAAGTGAAATAGACTGTCGGGAATCAAAGAGAATAAAAGGTTAAGGACATGAGCAAAAAGAGCAAATTAAGAGGAGAACTGGGGGGAGGTGGAAGAAGAAAGAATGGAAGAAAAGGAAGAATATGAAGAAGAGGGGGAGAACGAGGGGGAGGAGGAAGAGGAAGAGGAGGAGGAGGAAGAGGGGGAGGAGGGGAAGGAGGGGGAGGAGGCGGCGGCGGAGGAAGGAGCAGGGCCGCAGGGGAGAGTGTGAGGGCGCCAGGTAGAAGAAATGAGGCGTTACAGACAACGGCGGCGGAGGGCGCCCGGCACATCCTTTCCCGGCGGCCTTCGTCATTTAACTCATCCCGGTATTGGCTATTGGAAACCGTTTGTGGCCGCAGCTTTCAATCCCATGCAGCCCGCGTTATGTGTAACACAGTGATATACCACGGGCGATGCAGAGGGGGGGGATTACTGCCATAAATAGATTGATTCCCTCCGTACAAAATATTTGGGTATTTATTGTTCACGGTAATGAAGTTGGAGAGCGGCACCGAACGCCCCCGAATGCTTTTGTTTCCGGGATTCGACGGAATAAAAAGCTGATGAGGCCATTCATCACTGACGTTGTTGTGGGAATTCGGTAAAACATGTTAACTCACGTTTTTCGATGCGTTTATTGTGGGGCGCTGGAGCCAGGTCGCCCTCCCGGAGCCCTCGGTTGGGGAAGGCTGACTTTGGCGTGCTTGCAGCGTTTCCCGGGGCAACAGAGGGCTATATTTTAAGCTGGTCACGGTATCATGCTGGTAAAGGGAGGTGATTATTGCCCTCTTTTAGCTAATGGAAAGATGACGGGGATGAATCGCTCAGGCAGGACGCTTTTCGTGTGTTGGATTATTTATCCGTTTATTTATTTACCTGTTTTAAGTTTTTCGGGTATTTTTGCGGCGGTGAAAATGGATGTCGAGCGCGGGTGCCACGTGGCTCTCCGCTTTTGACTTTTGTCCGATGCCTCTGTTATTTTTCCATTACACTGGTGTTTAGTTTTGCGCGCGCTCATTTGGCGGAGAGGATGGAGCCAATACTTGATTTTTTGAAGTATTCGCGGTGCCTTGACTCATTAGACTTGGTGAAACAGAGAAATAAGGAAAATAAAGAGCAACTGGCGCGGGGGGGGGGGGGGAGGCCCAGCGTCCGGAATGTCGGCGGAGTGTGTGCAGGCGACACATCCGTCACGTGACAGGCAGGGTCCGCGCAGCCGTCAGCGCGGTGCACGGACCAGCGGGGAAGCCCGGGAGTCTCCCTCCTGCTGAGGCGGCTCTGTCCCGGAGGCGCCGAGGCTGCGTCGCTCCCGTCCTCCTCGGGCCGTCACCCGGCTCCCCGGGTCGAGGCCGTCCCGCCGCTGAGTTACGAGTCGCGCGCCCCGATAAAGTTTCAATAAAGATGAGGTTCCAGCTTCAGCGAGCTTCCCTCCAGCGACCGGGCGAAAATGAAATTTCGTGAAGAATATTAACGTTATAAAATTATGACTATGATCTCGTCTTTAAATTTTCATCGCAGCTAGTTATACGAGGCGCCTAAACTTTTCTTATCGTGTGATTAACTGGATTTTTCTTCCTCATTTTATTTTCCCCCCGTTTTTGGTGTATTTGGAGGCGGTCTTCGATAATACGAAGGCAGTCTCGCCAGGGGACGGCGGCTGGTTGGAGGGAGGAAATGCCCGCGCTGCTGAATATTCACTCCGCATTCTTATCATCTTGGGCGATTTTCGGGGGAAGGCCGGCGGGATGGACTGCCTTTGGGCCCGCGACGCATTCCGGACAGATGCCTTTGTAGGAGGAAATTGTCGTATGCATGATCGTCCCGTGCGGCCTCTGCGCAGCGGCCTTCGGATCCGCAAGAAAGAGTGCCGTGGCCATCGTGACGCGAGGCCTCCGCGGAATATATTCCCTCCTTCACCTTTTTCTAGAGATTCGAGTCCACACGAGACAGGTGAGTGACGTGGGGTCAGGGGAGGTCAAGTGGGGAATGACGTCAGTCGCTTTTTGCTTCCCGCTGTCGCAGGCGGAGGCGCGGACGGGCGAGTCCAATGCCTTCGATGGAGAGCAAGAGGAAAGGGCTGAGGAGAGGATAAAAGTAGTAGGTATTGAATGTTTTGTCATTAGGAATGCGCTTCATTATGAAAAATGTGGTATTTTTTCAGAATACCAATGGGTACCAATGGACTCCTTTCATTCCCTACTATCTCAAAATGCCTCGGAAACCCCCATTAGGGTAATGCTGTGCCGGCTGTAACCCTTAAGGGACGTCAGTCAGGTTACCTTCGCTCGAGGAGTGACCGCGGGGGCGCGCTGTCTCCCACGTTGGGCGGCTTCTGTCGTGGTCGTCGTCGGCTGGAGGGGCGTACGTAGGCGGGGTCGAAGGACGGGGCGAAGGATCAAAGGCGGGGGCGGTTCTCCCGAAGACTGATGCGTTAAATTGCTCCAAACCAAAGGAAGAGGCAATCACGGAGATGCGGTGACTCCTCTTTCTTTTTTTTCTGTTGGAAAGCAAAGAGATGGGGGAGAGGGATAATATGGGAGGCGGTTCCTTTGTTTTCCTTTGTTTTTCTTTCTCTTTCTCTTTCTCTTTCTCAATCTCTCTCTCTCTCTCTCTCTCTCTCTCTCTCTCTCTCTCTCTCTCTCTCTCTCTCCCTCTTTCTCTTTCTCTTTCTCTCTCTCTCTCTCTCTCTCTCTCTCTCTACTCACCCACTCTCTTACTCTCTCTCTCTCACTCTCACCTCACTCTCACTCTCTCTCTCTCTCTCTCTCTCTCTCTCTCTCTCTCTCACTGACTCTCACTGACTCTCTCTTCCTCTTACTCACCCACTCACTCACTCTCTTACTCTCTCTCATACCTTCCCTCTCTCCCTTCCTTCCTCCCACTCCCTCATTTCAGTACTTTATTCTTGTGCCTTTTGATGCATGCTCTCATCTGCGTATTGGAAAGTGAGGGGCGTATGCCGTAGCTTGGCGAACTATAATTGAACAACAAGGACTTTATTAGTATTCCAAATTGCGTAATATCAGTCGGATATTTATGGCCCAAATAGTGCTTGAATGATTATGCCGATCATTAAAGTATATATATTGGCACAGTAATAATTTCCCCGTAAAAGCTCCACGTTACGGTATATTAGACAGCGGATCGACATTATGCATCTCATTAACGATTGATCCCAGGTGAGCTGGCGAGGCCATAGAGGTCATTGTCCCTTGTCATTACGCAGGTGTCCCCGAGTAAGCTTCTGGCGGCTCGGATTATGTAAAAAATTAGCTTCATTATTACGCATGGCGCGAGTTGATTAATCGTCCTCGGCTTTGGTATTCGTCCCCCCCCCCCTCCCTGCTTTCCCTCTCTTTCTCCCCCCTCCGACCCCCTTTCTCCTCTTCCTACTCCCTTTCCCTCCTCCTCCTTTCAATCAACTTCTCCCTCTCCCTATCCCTCTCGCTCTCCCTTTCTCTCCAACCCACTCCCTCCGCCCCCTCCTCCTCTCCTCCTCACCCCCTCTCCCTCCTCATCTCCTCCTCTCCCTCCTCATCTCCCCCTTTCCCATACCTCTCCATCCCCCCACCCCCACCCCCCCCCGCCGTGACCTGCCCCTGATTGCCCTCGTTTGCCGGCCTCGTCTTTCCCGTAATTCGGCGTCCCTTCCCCTCGGTGTCCGTCGGGTCGTGTTTTCCGGTCCTGGTCGCGCGTCGCCAGCGGGCCGGGACGTTGAGAGGACCGTCCGTCGTCCCGGTCTCCTCTCCGTGTCGCTCGGTCTCGAAATCTGTCCGTTCTTGTGCCGTTCGTCGCTTCGGTCTGGCGCTCGGTCTCGTAATCCGTCCGTTCTTGTGCCGTTCGTCGCTTCGGTCTGGCGCTCGGTCTCGTAATCCGTCCGTTCTTGTGCCGTTCGTCGCTTCGGTCCGGCGTTCGGGAGGCTCGGTCGCGCTTGGGGTTCGCGGCGTCGGTTTTCCTGCTTCTAAGTCCCCCTTTTCTCCCGTCACAAGATGGTCATTTCGCCGCTGCTTTTCAGTCAGGTTCTTGTTTCCGTATTGTGTTTTCCGTTCGTCGTCCCTCCTTCTTCCTCCTTCGCTCGCTCCTCCATCTCTTCATCATTTCTTTCGCCCTCCTTCTCTTCCTTCTCACCCTCACTCCTTCTCTCTCTCCCTCTCCCTCTCTTCTTCTTTTCCCCCTCCTCCTCCTACTCTTGATCCTCCTCCTCCTCCTCTGCCTCATCATCATCATCATCATCATATTCCTCCTCTTACTCCTCCTCCTCATCATCATCATCGTCATCATATTCCTCTTCTTACTCATCATCATCATCATCATATTCCTCCTCTTACTCCTCCTCCTCACTCCTCATCATCATCATCATATTCTTCCTCCTACTCCTCCCTCCTCTTACCCCCTTCCCCGTCCCCATGTTCTCCCCCTCTCCAATATCTTCACGCCTTTCTTCCCTCGCGGATCTTTCCCTCTTTTGCCGAACACAAGAACATTCCGCCTCCGAGATAACTTTCATTCTCCCTTCCCATTCCCCCACCCCGGTCTCCTCGCTCCTCCCCCTCCTCCTCCCCCTCCTCCACCATTCTTCTGGTATTGATGCTCTCCCTCCCTCCCTCTCCCCTCCTCTCCTCTTTCCCTCTCCCTCCTCTCCTCTCCCCACGCTCATTCGTCTCCCCTCTCTCTCCTTCTCCTTTCCTCTCCCCACGCTCATTCGTCTCCCTCCTCTCCCCCTCTCCCTCTCTCCCTCCTCCTCTTCCCTCCCTCCTACTCTTCCCTTCCTCCTCCCTCCTCTTTCTCCTCCCTCCTCCTCTTCCCTCCCTTCTCCTCTTCCCTCCCTTCTCCTCTTCCCTCCCTCCTCCTCCTCTCCTCCTCTTTCTCCCTCGTCCTCCTCCTCCTCCTCTTTCTCCCTGGTCAAATCCTCGTCTTCATCCTCCTCCTCCTCCTCTTCCTCTTTCTCCCTAGTCAAATCCTCCTCCTCCTCCCCCTCCTCTTTCTCCCTCCTCCTCTTCCCTCCCTCCTCCTCTTCCCTCCCTCCCTCCCTCCTCCTCCTCCTCCTCCTCCTCCTCCTCCTCCTCCTCTTCCTCCTTCTCCTCCTCCTCCTCCCTTTCCTCTTCCTCCTTCTCCTCCTCTTCCTCTTCCTCCTCTCCCCCGCACCGGCATTACATTATTATAGGCCTCACTTACACGCTGGCGAAGAGGGCGATTGGCGGCCCGGCAGAGAGCGGGGATCAGGTGTTGCTTCATAACCCCCCAAGCCTCCAGCGCCTTCTTCGTCCCTCCGTCTCCTCTTCTCCTCTTTCCCCCTTCCGCCCTCTCCCGCCCTCTCCCGCCCTCTCCCGCCACGCCGCGCCCTCGTTTCATTCATGTTTGGTCGGGCGCTGCGGCCATTCATGCGAGAATTCCGTGGCGGCGATCGGGTGGGAATTTTTACTATCAGTGCTCGATAAAAAGCTCTCAGGATGCTACGGTGCTAATGACGTATCAGCCGTGGTCGATTCGGGGCTGTAATTGAGGAATATGATTATTGTCATTGATTTTATAATGTTTGTTATCAGGGTTTATAGCTTTTATTGTCTCTGTGTAACAAAAAAACGGGATTATCATTTTTCTAATTAGTTTTGATGTGTTCTTATAATATGTTTTTTCTTCCATCAAAAATGTTAGCTGAAGAAGCGTAAAAAATGATAATATAAATAGGAAAACGTAATTGCTTCACTATAAGATAACCAAACATCGATTAGAGGATAATCTTTCTGTGCGTCTATGTAATCACGAGCCCCGGGAGCAGCAGAACTTCTTTCGTGAATAAGAAGTGTATGCCGCTGCCTGTAAGAGAATTGCGCCGCGGAGGAAGATATATTGCCGGTAACGTGGTCAGAATCTCTTTTCCTGTGAGCAATAATTGTGATGTGTTCTTGGGCGGAGAACGCGCAGTGTTTATGTTGGGCGTGCGGGCGGCAGGTGGCGTGTGGAGCTGCCGCTATCCATCACCCACGCCAGCGTTGCCACATGCAGGAGGACTGGGGTTTCCATGCCGTTGGGTCACGCCGTGTGGACCTCCTTCGGCGTCCGATGGGGAAGCGGGCGTGGAGGACACGGAGATGCCTCTTGAGTTCTTTTCCGATCCGGTCCAGACTGATTAGGAGATATGGCCGCGGCGTCGACGGCGTTGGTAACCGCGCGCCCTCCCCGCTCTCGCCAGAAAAGCTTGCGAGGGTTTACAGGTAAAGGGACTAATGGCTAAAGTTGCGAGAACAAATGAAGTTGCAAAACCGCGTCGAGTCTCCACCAGCTCTTCCTTCTTGTCAGCCATCGCTAGCTTCCAAGCGAAATAACTTGGCCGGGACCTTGTTTATGGGCCCTTGCTTGTACCTTGGCCAGCGCCAGGTAGGAACGCGAAGACCCAACAAATGCTGGCTCACCGAGAATGAGATTAGGATCAAGTTTTAAAACCTGGCTGTTTGTGAGGCTCCGCTTCGAAGGATTCTCGCGCCATTTCGACTTCTAGATTTACGGGACCATTTTTAGGCCGCGTTCCTTGTAATAGATACACCTGCGCTTGGCAGATTTGCAGTGCGGATACATACATGCGCTCACACGTCTATTTAGCATTGGTGCGCAATAACGGCGATATTGAAAGGTCGAGGAGGATGCATAGTTGGGCAGCGGTCGCGGGCGCAGTCATCAATACCCGGGTCGAGTTCAGATGGTCTTGGCCGAAGCAGGGCGATGCCGGATAAATTGGGCGGCCGTTTGAGCGATGGGAAATTGTGTATCCGGCCGGCGCGTAGGTAGGGCAGGGGAGCAGCCTCGTTTTTGGTCGGTTACGTGCAAATTACGTCGCGCAGTTATGGGTTGGCTGTGTGTGCCGGCGTGATTGGTTCCGTTGGGGAGCAAGTTGGTTCGCCTGGCTGCTCCTGGTTCCAGCGGGGTCTGGTTGTTCCATGGCTCCCCCCCCCCCTGTCCGGGTTCGTGCCTGTAAATGGTTGGTTGTTCCTATTGCATTTTAAGGGCGAAAGTTTGTTGGGATAGAGCTAGTTTGGATGGTTTTTTTTTAGTAAAGCTGTAGCTGGAAAAAAAAAAATGTTTTCAGAAATACGATTTTCCCCGCAGGTTCGTTTTAAGTTTGAAACATTTTCAAGTGATGCAAGAAACACGTTCAATTGCTTCTTGTTTTCTTTCTTTCTTTTCGAAGAGGAATGGTTATGTCGAAGAGTGTGGTGTGTATGCGAACCGCCGCACATGCAGTCCACAACCCTCATAAAACGCGAGTGCAAACAAACACCACGCACACATAAGCGCTCGCACTCAACGCACAGAAACACACGCGCGCGCGTGCACACGCACACACACGCACACACACACACACACACACACACACATACACACACACACACACACACACACACACACACACACACACACACACACACACACACACACACACACACACACACACACACACACACACACACACACACACTTGCAAAAGCACCAGCACCCGAAATATCAACAAAGAGATCCCAATTTTATACATTTGATTTTTCTCGTAAAAAGACGAAACAACGCTCACTTGTTCCTGTTCGAAGGTCAGCGGCGGCGCCCAGAGCGAGGCAACGGACCGCGCGCCCTGGATGGAAGTGACGCCCGGGCTGCGGGCTGCGGGCGTGGGCGACGAAGGGGCGGCCTGGGTGATGCGCTGGGTAAGAGGCGGCGGGTGGGCGGCACGGAGACGCGTCTGAGTAGACGTCGGAGGCATGGTTACGGAATGGGGGGAGGGGGGGGGGGAGGGGGGATAGGGGTGGGAGAAGGGGGAGGATAGGGGCGGGGGAAGGTGGAAGATAGGGGCGGTGGAAGGGGGAGGATAGGGGCGAAGGGGGGGAAGGGGGAGGATAGGGGCGGGGGTGGGGGTGCAGGAGGGCCACTGGTGGCTACGGCGGACTTCGGCGTGCATCGGGGAGGGAGTTCGACGCTAATGGCCGAGTCATTCGAGTCCTCCGCTGGTTGGCCAGTGTCGGCGGGATGGCTTCTCTACGTGAAGATTTTGCGCGTTGCACGGTTGCATTCGCGATATATGAATAAGTAGATAAGTAGATATTGATATTGTCCGTGTCACTTGGACGGGAACTAGTGCTTAGTTATATTTGTAGATTCTACATGCAGGTGGAGGTGGAATTTACATTTTCTGTTCTGGTCAATATCAGTCATGATTTAGGTCTGAGGAAAGGTATGGAAGGGGAAGATGTTGACCTATAATGATATTATGTGCGATCGCTTTCTTAGGTGTGATTTCGACCTTCATCTGCGTGACCTTTCAGGCGATCTTCTCGGGAAGGTCAGGCTGTGCATTTCGCTGCCAAAGCTCGACCTTTCAACTCGAGTCACATTTCACAACCATTCACTGCAGCTGCATCTGTGTAAACTCTGTGAAGCTGAAATTTCGGAACGGAAACGTATGTGTTATACAGTTTTAGTGCACTGTTCTACCCCTCCTTTCCCCATGGACGTCTAAGTGTAACTTCCCCCGCGGCAATTTCTTACAAAGTCCTTTTGTGAATTCCCTTCCTCCAGGACCTCGTCTTTAAATATCAAAAGCGAGAAGAGATGGAGCTGGTCTCCTTCCCCACTACCCCCCCCCTCCCCCCGCCTTCCCCCTCGCCGTCCCGTGAGTGAAGCTGAAGTAGGGCTTGCCTTCCTCCTGCGAGAGCGTGTGTGTAATCAATAAACAAGACTGACGTAAAGGGCAAAATATTACTACCTGTTATAGGGGAAACTGGTCGAGGTGGTGTCCACGAGATGCGGCGAGGAGCGTGGCGTGCGCGCGCCTCGCCTCGCCTCCGCTCGCGCCCACGCGGGACGAACAGCCGGCGTCAAATCAACACTTTTTCCCCTCTTTTGTACACGAGGGGTGGGGGGGGGAGGCAAGGGGCCCTCGGGCGAGAGCCAATCTTGAATGCGTAATCAAAGGTTCGGCTCTGTTTTTGAGAGTAATGGTCAGCTCGATTTCTGAGACTGGTCAGAGGAGGGCGGGGGAGGAAATCGGTTCCGTTCTGTATTTCGTTTTCCTTCCTCCCCCGAGTCCCCCCCCCCCACCCCGATGAAACGCCAGGTTGCATTGCCTAATGCGACGGAAGAGGAAATGTGTGCCATTGCCTCTGACGGGCTGGACTCTGTCTCTATCGGCGAGGCAATGCCGACAATGAAAGGGATAAGCGGTTTCAGATTATTTTAATAGACGGCATAAAGTCGAGAGCGATTTCCGGCACGAGCGGAGCCGGACGGACCGAGTTGCCTCGTGTCTGTGACGAGGCAGACGTCTTACACATTTCATAAAATCGGAAATCAGGTTTAAATCCATAGCAGTAGACCCTGAACCGCTTTCCGATTTCTCGGAAGCCGAAAGCCAGGCACGCAATCGGATGTATGCGAAGTCACGTTCGGTATGTACGTCTGTGCGTGGGTGCGGGTGCTCGCTCTCGCTCTCGCTCTCGCTCTCGCTCTCGCTCTCGCTCTCGCTCTCGCTCTCGCTCTCTCTCTCTCTCTCTCTCTCTCTCTCTCTCTCTCTCTCTCTCTCGCTCTCGCTCTCGCTCTCTCTCTCTCTCTCTCTCTCTCTCTCTCTCTCTCTCTCTCTCTCTCTCTCTCTCCCTCTCACTCTCACTCTCACTCTCACTCTCACTCTCACTCTCACTCTCACTCTCACTCTCACTCTCACTCTCACTCTCACTCTCACTCTCACTCTCACTCTCACTCTCTCGCTCTCTCATTCTCTCTCTCGCTCTCTCATTCTCTCTCTCGCTCTCTCATTCTCTCTCTCGCTCTCTCATTCTCTCTCTCGCTCTCTCATTCTCTCTCTCGCTCTCTCATTCTCTCTCTCGCTCTCTCATTCTCTCTCTCGCTCTCTCTCATACACACACACACACACACACTTACATATATATATATATATATATATATATATATATATATATATATATATATATATGTGTGTGTGTGTGTGTGTGTGTGTGTGTGTGTGTGTGTGTGTGTGTGTGTGTGTGTGTGTGTGTGTGTGTGTACACGCACACATACACACAATGTGTTGTGTGTTTATTTATATATGCAGACATATATATGTATATGTGTACATATATGTATGTATATATAATTAACACACACCCAGTATGTATATACAGGCGTATAAGCGAGTGCCAGCGCCCTTGGTCAGTCCCCGTCTGTTTTCTCCTCCGCGTGTCTCCTGTGGCATTCACACCGGACGCAATAACGCCAACCTCAGACCCAAAACACATGCGTGCAGGTGGAATTGCAAGCGAACCTTCGAATAAAACAATGCAAGCGTCTCGGCAGACTGGAGTTGCCAGACAGTATATCACAGGCTGGAGTGTCAATCAATGGCTGCGGTTGGAGGCTGGCTGTCCCACTCTCGGCGCGGCGTGCGATGCTCCGCTTGTCCTGCGAGGCGGCCTGCACTGCCCGAGGCTGCCTGTCCTCCTCTGCGATGCCGCGCTGGGTGGCCCCTGGGGTAGGGCGGCTCATCTGTTTGGTTGTAGGTCGTGTCGTCCGAATTGTTCCGTGTCAGGGTTGCGGCAGTGTTTTCAGAGAAATATATTTTGCGTTTTTAGGTAT
This sequence comes from Penaeus vannamei, assembly GCF_042767895.1. NCBI lineage: Eukaryota > Metazoa > Arthropoda > Malacostraca > Decapoda > Penaeidae > Penaeus > Penaeus vannamei. The sequence continues at coordinate 2,363,948 of NC_091566.1, forward strand.
GCAGATCAGGTTTTTGAAAATGTAAATATTGGTTACGCCCCTTTGGTAAGCCTGCATTTTAGAATATAATTTCGCTATGGTCCCGACCCTTGTATTGCTTTCCCCTCACATGAATAGAGCTTACGAGGCCGAGGGCTTGGGACGCTTAGGGGCGGAAGGATCCCGTGGCAGGAATAACAGCTGTATACAGGTGGAGGGAGCGGGTCGCGGGAAGGGAGCGGGCGCCTGCGGTTGGTGGCGAACACACGGCTGGGAGAGGGAAGGAGGGGAGGGAGGGGGAAGAAAGGGGGAAATGGGAGAGAGAGAGAAAGAGAGGCAGAGGCAGAGACTGTGACTAGCTCAGTGAGACAAACCTATACATGAATGAGGAAAAGGAAGAGGTAGTCACGGAGTTTGTAGCTTATGCAGCGTGTGGATGATGGTGTTTGTTTAGATGAGGCAGAGGGAGTGTCGGTAGCAGCCAGGTGACAGACTTTGTTAGCGGGTTAATAGAGCAGAATCCCCCCCCCCCCCCTGCTGGTTTCCCAGTTCCGGGCGTGCGGGCGGCATGCGTCCCAGGCGGACCCGGGAAGAAGGGCGCAAGTTTTCCCCAGGGATGTATTAGACGCGTTATTGAGGTTCTTGTCCGTGGCGGCGGCACTGGGAGGAACTCGGTAAATATCACGAGTCGCAGCCACGAGATATTTCCGCGTACAGCTCTCGGTAGTTTTGTGTTTGTCTAGAAACAATAAATGGCCCCGAATGCGCTGTGGTAAATACTAGGCTCGGATGTCGTTTCTCCTTGTAATGGCGGTACTGGTTGTGTGGCAGTCGTTCAGAGGATGCGCAAATATGACCTCCATTCCCCCGGTTTAAGAGCCGTTACGCCCTTTGGTTCAGCGCAGCGCGTTCTGTCGTTCACCTTCAACACCGACGTCGGGGCGATGTCGCAGCCAGGCTCGGCCTCAGAACGAGACGTGGTTTGCGCCGCCGTCTGGACTTCACGGCCTCCTGGGCTGTCTCGGGCTTAGTCCTCCGCCGCTGCTTCCCACAGGCGCCTCCTTTGGGATCAAGCGCGCCGAAGAAGGAGGTCTCGACGGCAAAATTGCGCAGCGCCAACGGACCTCCATTCTTTGCCACGCCGGCTTCGTCGTGACGCCAGCCCAAACAGTCCCGTCGCCCGTATGTCTGTCGGTAAAAGTCCTTTCCCTCCGAACGGCATTGGCTCGGAGTAACACCGGTGTCGCTGACAAGCAGGAGGGACAAGTGGGGATCAAGTGGTGGCTGCGGTGGCGTAGGAGCACCTGTCCCCGTCCGCTGGCCCCGAGTGGGATTAAGGACCCTCGGCTGATCAGGCGGCCCCGACGATGCCTGCGCGCGGTTCGTATGGGGGCGAGTTTGATGTCAGTGATTTCAGACAGTTTGTGTTACGGCTGTTGTATAGCCATGAAAAAACTGTTCTTGTTCGCTTTTGTAAATTGTAATTGCACAACTGATTTTTTTGTTCTTTTTACATTTGGGTACGTGCGAATATATCGTGAAAAAACCCGGTTGTGATTCCTTCTCTCCCGCCATTGATGTTCTCCAGCCTTCCCTCCTGTCTCATCCCCGGCCGTTGAGAATATAGCACCTTTTCAGAAGTCTTTCCGAGACATAAGCTTTCTTGCGGCGTGTGTCCTCGTCAACAGCGCCTCCGCAGCGTCTCCTCCCCGCTCTTGGGCCACTTAAGGCGTGTGTGCAGTATTCATTATTTCCCGTGTATGTTGTCTCTCTCGCGCAGCTCAACTGAAGAATAACTGGAGTATAATTTTGTTGCAGCGGTCTTTTGGAGAAAAGTGTGTGTGTGTGTGTATATATATGTGTGTTTGTGTGTGTATATATGTGCGTGTGTGTGTGTGTATGTTTATATGTGTGTGTGTGTGTGTGTGTGTGTATATATATGTGTGTTTGTGTGTGTGTATGTATGTGTGTTTGTGTGTGTGTATATGTGTGTTTGTGTGTGTGTATATATGTGTGTTTGTGTGTGTATATATATGTGTGTTTGTGTGTGTATATATATGTGTGTTTGTGTGTGTATATATATGTGTGTGTGTGTGTGTGTGTGTGTGTGTGTGTGTGTGCGTGCGTGCTCGTATATGTATGTATATGTATATATATGTATATATAAATACGTATATAAACATATACACACACATATATATATATATATATATGTATATATAAATACATATATAAACATATATACATATATAGATATATATATGTATGTATGTATGTATTTATGTATATATATACACATATATATGTGTGTGTGTGTCTGTCTGCAGGAATGCTTATATGTATATGTGCGCTTCTGTGTGTACTGAGCCACATAAACGTCGATGCCTCCTAAAGCCACGAATGGGAACGCCCGTCTCTGCGTCTGAAGCCATAGCAGCTGAACGGCCGTCGAATGAGAACCTATTAAAGCGGCGTCTTTGATGTCTGCTGAATGTGTTCTGGCTGAGGAGCTGGATCTGCCTGGCAAATAGTGAAATAGTTTTTTAAAAAGTCTATCATTTATCTGAGCGGCGATCGCTAATTGAGCGTCTGACATAGCTTCGTGTGCTAGTAGAGTGGTATTTTTGTAAACAGACAACAGGGAGTAGCAGTGTCGTATTAGCAGTGGGGAATCTCGAACTTGATTCACGACTTGTCACTTTATCATGTGTTTTATGGAGCAATGAAATAAAACTCTATGTGTATTGTCGAGTAGCTTTGTTTGGTATTCACTTAGCATTGCTCAGAGTCTGAAGGTAGGTCGTCATGCGAGCCCCAGTTCCTGTATCATTTGAATATAAATCTCATCAGGGAGACACCGGACAGATAGACACTACTTTACATGGAAACTCCATAAACGATAATGAGGCTATTTGAATGCGTTACATTTGCGTGCCATCTCACCTCAGCCTCTTCAGGCTCGGCTCACCTCGCGGCTCACCTCCCCGAGCGCCTCCCCCTGCCCCCGCTTCTGATTGCACTTCCTCACGATGCTATTGAAAGGGGAAATTTCTGGCATAAGATAGCTTAGCTTTTGCTAATGGGATCCGGCAGCGCTGAGTACTTTTCCATTTAGCCGTGACGGTTCCGCCTTCGCCCGGACATTGTGCTGGACTTCCCCGGAGAGGAGGTCGTACTTGTTTACGACACGGCGCCGCGACAGGCCTCGTCCAGCTGGGGACCATGACCTCTTTCACCGGCGGGTCCCTGGACGAATAAAAGGGCGACGGACTCAGAGCTCTTTGCATTCAGAAAGCCGCCCCCGAGCGCACCCCCAAAACGATTCAGCAGTGTGTATACCGACGTCTCTCGGGCACCCAGTAAATACCGAATCCAAGAGGGCGTGAGCATCAACCTGCAACAGATGCGCTTCGATGTCGTTTTGTGTCACTTATTCATGCAAACAAAAGGCTCACTGACGTTGACATAGGACGAACACGCCCGTCCGCGCTGTACCCTGTCTACAATTCCTTCTGAGGATTCCCTGCGACAGATCCAATCCCCGACTCGAGGGACTTTATGCGGGCCTTTCCGCCGAGCCCGGTTTGTCATCCGCGTTTCTCTCGGTCTTCACTTCGGTTACTTCCGGCCTCAGATCGATCTCTCTCGGTCCTCGGGCGATCTCTTTCTGCCACGTAATGTGATTAGTCCGCATCGGTTAGATTGCTGAAGCTCGACAGCGTCCGAGTCCGGTAACCTGCGTGCGGATGGCGGTATTCCGATATGTTGTGAAAGCTGCTTCGTCCGTGGAATCCTGCCTTAAAGGGCAAAACCGCCTCTCGCCTGGTTATCCGCTCTCC
>NC_091566.1:2372765-2380265 GCF_042767895.1 Penaeus vannamei
ACAGTGGCACTCCCTAATTTACTTTATTGTTTGGGGAGATTTGGAGGCACGGGGAGATCAGAAGGAGAGAGGGGGGGAAGGGAATGAATGGAAAGTGAAGGGAGGGAAGGAGGAGGAGGGGAAGAAGAGAAATGAGACTTTCCACGTAAGACAGGAAGGGGAAATCATTTCGGGGAACAACGGAAGAGAAAAAAGACTCGAGAAGGATTCCAAATCGGGTTACAAGGAAAAATTAAAAACCATAAGACTCTCCCGTCTAAGGTTGCAAGGAGGAAATAAGGAGGGAGATAGAAAGCAATGAAAACAAGATGAGTGAGAAGCACGAATGGAGAGAGTGGAGATACCTCAAGACACCTGGAAGCATGGGCGTGCGTGGCGTGAGAGAGGCTTAAATTAGGTGCAGGTACAACGACGTGGCGGGAAGACACACAGCGCCGTAACACGAGTGGGAAGGGAAAGGGCGGCAGGAACACGACGATGGGGAAAGAGAGGAGGATGAAGATGAGAAGGAGGAAAGGAAGGAAGAAAGGAAGAAGGGGGAATAAGGAGAAGTAGCAGGAAGGCGACGAAGAAGGGAAAGAGGAGAGAAGCAGTGGAGGACAAGAGTCGTCCTTCGCACACGACCTCCTTGGCGTAAGAACACGAGTCCTGAGCCCCTCTCCTTCCAGGATCTCCTTCGGGAAGGCACACTAGACCCCTCCACCCACCTCCCTCTCGCCCTCACGACCTCCTAGGAGTGAGACGTGCTGGACCTCCGCCTCCCCCTCCCCACCCCCCACCGCACACCTTCACGCCCCCTCGGCTGGTCTGGAAGCCGTCGTAGCGGTAATAGTGTGCTTGATGTACGAGCCGTATTTACATTCAGTGCCAGGGAAGGTGGGGGTGGGGGGAGGCAAGGAGGAGGGAGGGGAAGGAAACAGGACAGAAGACCATCATCGTAGCGAGAGGGAGGTGAGGGGGGGGATGCCCTCTTTCTTTCTAACTCACTTCCTTTGCCAGTAGGATCCGGAGTGGAGTATTGAGGAGTATAAAATGGAAGATGTTAGTAGTGCTCAGCGTATTGATTCCCCCGCCTTTATTGCCACTGGAACTGGTATATACTTCCTCCAACTGATTCCAGGTAACGCTGGAAGATAGGGGAGAGGGAGGAGGAGAAAGGAGAAAGGAGGAAGGGGAAGAAGAAGAAGAAGAAGAAATGAAGGAGAGGAGATGGACGAGGAAGAGGATGGGGGAGAGAAGAAGATAAAATACACAAGAAAAGAGAAATGGACGGTCATGGGAAATGGAAAATGCAAACGAAGAAGAAGAACGAAGAGGAAAAGGGGAAGGGAGACGAGAAGGAGAAAGAAAAGAAGATGAATAAAGGAGAAGAGTTGGAGGAGGAGGAGGAGAAAGAGAGAAGATAAAATACACAAGAAGAAAAGAGAAATGGACGATCATGGGAAATGGAAAATGTAAACGAAAAAGAGAAATGCATAGGAAAACGGAAATACATCAAATAGTAAAAAACAGTAAAAATACCAATAAAATGCGCCTAGAACGTTATATACCATTTTTAACTGTAAATAATAAAAAGCAGGTCTGGACAGTACCTTGTATAACGGAAATATGAGGGGAAACGGGTTGTTGTTACCCCCCCCCCCGCCCACCAAAAAAATAAATAAAGATAAAAAAAATAATTAATTAATAAAAAAATATAAAAAACACTAATGTAAAACCAAAATACATTAAACCGTTATAGGCGATATATCTAACTGACAAAAGAAAACACTTAATGGCCGAAGTAAGGAGACCCGGTAGAGATAAATTATTAGATAGGAATGATAAATGAGAAATATGATGATAGAAGCACACGGGGAAAAGAGAAAGGCAGACGAACGAGAAGCAGAAGAAAAGGGAAAAAATGACGAATTCTGTCCGATTTTTTAACCCTTTGTCGAGTATTGGCAGTGAATGCTTTTGCGTAGTGTTAATGGCGGCCATACACGACCAGCCCGCATATGAATTATTTGGAGCTAGTGTATGTGAGTGTTTTTATGTTACGCTTAACGAGTTTAAATTAATTTTCGGGGGGGTCATTTGAGCGTACAGTGTCCATTTATCATTTTTATCCACATTTTGCTATGTGAAGTTAATTAAATTCTAAAACGTGATGTGAAAGTTTTTTGTGTGTCTGCGTCGTATAACAATTCCCCTTTTCTCCTCTTCCTGGTTCCCCTCTCTGCAAACACAGCGGCCCGGGCCTGAATGCGCCCCCTATAGTATAAACACAATAGCGCCTTCCGATAGCACGTAATATACTGCCCTATTTGAATAAAAGATAATCCTTTCTGTAACGCGTAAACCTCGCAGCTGTAACCATAAACCGTTGCCGTAACAGGTAGTTCTCTGCGGTAACAAGCAAGCGGTTGCCTCTCTCCCCATTAGTCTTATATACGGCTTCCATTTTAAGGAACGGAGTCTCCCCAGAGGTATATTCCCTCGCCGTAGCCCTGGGCTCCGCTTCGCCCGGGCTTTAATCACCCTGAGGGAGACTGCTGGGCGTGGACCTAAAAGTTTTATATCGATGCTCAACTGCCGCAGATTCAAAGCCAGCCATAGCGCTCAAGGTATTGTGAACCCCGCAGCTGCTGTCCTTAGGTCAGATGTTCGCGCTGCAGCCAACTGGTATTGTACTCAAATTGCCCTCGCCACCGCTCGCACTTTTAACCTTTGGTCGGAAATTGTTTTTGACATGAAAATTGTTATTCAGCAAATTCTGTTGTCAAAACCTTGCATCCACACTGATTAGTATTCCGCCAGAGTTGTAGCCAACAACTGCCCGTGCTCACAAAGTATCGGGAGCGCACAGTGCTCGTCAACCGCCTTGTTGCGTTGCGCTGCACCAAGTGCCAGTATACATGAGCTCTCTCTTGGTAAACGAAGGAGAGACCTGGTTAACGAGAGTTCCAAGGCTCGTGAAGTTAATGTAAGAGAACGAACCCTAAAAATGCATGTGGTTCCTGCCATAAAAGCCGTGCATCCCAATGCGTGACGAGCGCCAGGTAGCGTCTAGATCCGAGTTTCTTGCAAGTGGCACACTGCGAGACTGCGTGGCGCCAAGGGTCGTGGTCTGCTCCGCCTCCCTCAAGTTCACGGCCAAAGAAGCCTTCGTTCCTCGTCCCGCGAAGACGAGGGGGAGGGGGGGGGGGCACCGGCTTGCCACTCCGTTTCCTCTCGGAGTAATTATCATCAAAAGGCAGTCAGTCTGGTTTATTACTCGAAGTCCCGACAACATGCAACGCACACACATACACAGATAGAACGCTAATGATGGAGATAGAGACAGATACATGCATGCATTACATATACAGATACATGCATACACATGTACACAATTTATATGCTGGGAATCGTGTTCAGTGATGTCGCACCCTTAGTGCTACACAGGAATATGATTTCCTCCCTCATAGAACGTAGCTATTGTCAGAGATGATCAACATACGATGGATATGAAGGACTGTCACCAGTTTTAGACTTGTGTTATTCGCCGCACGTGCCGTCGCCGCCTGCTTTTAATGTCGCTTTCCGCCTCCTTTTTCGCCGCGCCCTTAATCGCCGCGCCTGACGAGGGGCGCTCGTTGCGCCAATGGCCTTGCGCCCCGGCCGCTCACGGTGCCAAAAATCCCGAATTCTCATTTCTTACTATATTAGGCAGCCATTGTGACCCATTCCGGGCCCTGATTTTTCTAAACTGCCTCGGCGCTCATCTACGTTGGGGTCATGTTCCGGGATATACTGCGGGGTTATCGCCTTTACTGCTAATGCTAACAGGGAGGATGTTGCTGGAGGAGTAATTGTTCCGGGAGATAATTACGCTTTTTTCCTTTTGCAACACACTTGCAAACTACACATTAGTACTCTACCGTGCATTAGAAATTTATGCGGAGAATGCAAGCTAAGTGAATGAAAGTCCAATGAAAGAAATCCGGCTCTGAAGCCAAGCATCGCCTCCTCGAACACATACCCCGAGACCCCTTCTCCCGCGCCCAGGTAATGTGTTCGCTCGGCCTCGCTTTTGTTATTACCCGGATTATAGCTTCGCCTTCTCTCCGTTTTTTTCGCGGTCCTTTCGGGCTTTGAGCCGCGCGGTCTGCGAGGGTCAGGAAGCTGGACAGCGAAATGCGATCGGGTGTATGAGTCTGCTGTCTTGTGCCTCGGGGAAATATCTAATTTGTTATTCTGCAATTTTCACTTATATAGTTACAAAGTCTCGTACAACATTCAGCCTGAATGATGCAGGATGAACGTGAAGGTGCAATGCAGTCCAATATGGTTAACAACTATTCTAACAAAGCGATGTAAGGAAATTAAACAGCTAAGAATCGCCTTTCACGCTGTCGGCTTCCTTATCACCAGCAGCAGCTAAAGCAGCAGGAGAGCGAGCGGAAGCCAGAGGCGTCGTGAAACCCGGCGGCGAACCTTTAGGGCGGCGCTAATCCCCCGCCGCCTCGGCCGCCGGCTGGATGCAGTCGCGCGCCTCTCGGGAAGGGCGCCATTGTCTCGCAGGTGTTAGTTTTACATCTCGGCTTTGGATTCGCGTCGCGGCGCTCGGGGCTGCGGCGCGGGAGTATTGATGGCCACTCGAACCGGCGGCCGCTTGATAGGTTCCAGATTGCGCTCAAAAGGTCTTTGGGAATTAGCATTTTCCTTCGTTTTCATTCATTAGCTTCGTGTGTCTGGTGCTCGGAGGGGGGGGGGGGTGCGAGGCTGATGGTTAAAGCCCGGCCCGAGGTCGCTTTGGGGAAGAAAGCGCCGGAAAACTTGCTCCTGCTGTTGATGGAAGCCTTAATGACGCTCGCCTTTGTGTGTGTGATCCTCCGCCTGTCACTTACCCGTGAGAGGGATTTCTTCTCCTTCTATTCATTACCTTTTGTTCTCTCCGTCTACGCTTCTCCCCGCCCTCTCCGCTTCCTCCGGACTCTCTCTCTGCTGTCCTCATTGACGACGCCCATATTAATTCGTCCTCACACTCCTGCTCCCTTCCAGTTCTCACACATTCCGAAATTCGTCCTCTGCCTTCCTCCTTTTCCCCGGGAGGAGGCCAGTGCGAATTATCTACTTGATTTTTCTTTGGTGGAAAACAACTGTTTGTAATTGTCTTGGATGATGCTCACTCCCTCATTACGTTGCGCTCTCTCTCTCTCTCTCTCTCTCTCTCTCTCTCTCTCTCTCTCTCTCTCTCTCTCTCTCTCTCTCTCTCTCTCTCTCTCTCTCTCTCTCTAATCTCCAATCTTTTTCAGTCTATCTATCTGTCTATGTATCTATATCTATCTATCTATCTTTGTATCTATATGTATATCTCCTAAATGTATCTAAAAATATTCTCTAAGCATTCAGTATATCTATCTTTCCCTTCCTTCCTTCCTTCCCCGTGTGACACATAAATGAGCGCAGCGTTTGTCGCAGTGTTTGAGCAAGTAATTGAACACACATTCCGTATATTTGCTTATTACTGCTTAATGTTCTCAGGATTCGGGGCGAGGAGGTAGGGAAGTGTGTTCTCCTTCCCCTTCTCCCGTCTTCATGGTCAAAAGCTAGTGTTCATAAGTATGTTAGTGTGTTTGTGGGTACAAACATACATGTTGAAAGATGAATGCTTAGATAAGGTTATATATACATACATGCGTACGTCCAAAGATACATATACCTGTGTGTGTGTGTGTGTGTGTGTGTGTGTGTGTGTGTGTGTGTGTGTGTGTGTGTGTGTGTGTGTGTGTGTGTGTGTGTGTGTGTGTGTGTGTGTGTGTGTCAGGCAAGGGCTCACTGTTGAAACGGAAATCTAGAAAAGGCGTGCATGGCCCTCAACAGGAGGCTGCCAGGCGCAATACAGAATAACTAACCCAACTGTGTATGCGTCTTCACTTATTTATACCGATGATTTTTTTCGTATTAGTTAGAATATGTACGATATTGCGTTTATGGCAAGTTTCTTACGACACATATTTTCTCCCTTGCAGCCCCCCCGTACCACTCCCGCCACAAGGTGCAGGCCACCAACTGGAGCTACGCCACGACCAATGAGGAAGACGACTCCCGCGGAACCGAACGCTACGTGGACCTCAGTGTTCCTCCTCCTTACAAGCCTCCTCCAGAAGGTTATAAGGTGAGTGCTAAAGATTTCTCTTATTATTCCCAATCCTCTAAGAAGCTGAAGGGAAGTCGAGGTTCTCAAGGGGGAAAAAATTGGCAGAGGAGAATTTTGTTTGGCAGGAAGCGTGGATCGCATTTCCCGCGCGAGGAGCTGGGGTCGAGGTCTCGTTCTCGCGCCGAACCCCGCTTCGTCCGCGCATTCACGGATCTCGGGCTTGTAATGACCCGGCCGTCATTAACATGCAGTGAATGTGGATTTCACCTTAGATAAGCACAAAAGGAGTAAATGAGAGGGAAAAAAAACACCGGGAACAAAACAAAAGCCCCGGGAAATTTACGTTTGCACGGACGTCATGTTAACGATACGGCGATAATGACGCCAATTATGTGTAGAAGTTGTGGAGTGATATTTCTCGCGCCGGCCGTTACGCGAGCTTCGGAGAGAATCCTAATGACCTTGAGTGTACGCATGGGAACCCTCATTAAATCACTAGGACGGCGGTAGTTAATTAAGCGGGAGTTAGTTACTGTATTTAGGGATTCTTACTCCCGTTGAAGAATGGTTGCCGGGGAGGGACAAGGAGGCGGCGTAATTGGGAGGCAACTGAAGGAAAATGTGATAAAGATTAAGAGAGAGAGAGAGAGGAAACGTAAAGCTAAAAGGTAGACGGTACTAGCGAGCGAAAAAGAGGGGAAATAAATAGTCAGGGACTAGTTCTAGCCTAGTTGGAGGTCTTGGGGGACAAGGGAAAGCTCCCAAAGTAGGTCGATAAAGAAGGGAAAATAGAGACGCAAAGAAGGACAGCACGACGAAAAACACACAAGGCGACGATGACAAAAATAAATGCTTTGATAAATAGCTACCCTTTGGAGATGAAAGACGCGCATCCTGGCGGTAGAAATGAACCTGCATGTCGATCTCTCTCTATTCACACCTTCCAGTATCTCTTTATGCATCATCCAAACAGTCGAAGGAACTGACTTTGATGATAATGATAGGAAAAAGGAGCCAAGGAGTAGGAGGAGGCGGGCAAGGGGATTCACCTGGCGCAGACGTTGCTGGGACAACGAGATGTTGACATGCTGCCGGAGCCAGGAAACCTCTTTTATTTCTCTTTTATTCATTTCAGCCAATATTTACAAGTTTAAGAGGTTATTTCATTTAAGGTTTGTTAGTTGATTTAATTGTTATTCATATCTTGTATTTTTTAAAAAATGACGTTCAGTTCAATTGAATTTGGTAAGGTAAGTTACGGTTTAAAGGAAGTATAGTTTCAAAACGATTAAGCTGACACTACCTTGGTTAATGTTTATTCACATATGTTTATTGCTACTGAATATTTCTCCCATTTATCGCCACAGAGTTAA
>NC_091566.1:2385265-2395265 GCF_042767895.1 Penaeus vannamei
TATATATATATAAAGTATGTATATACATATACACATACACATACACATACACATACACATACACATACACATACATACATACATACTAACATACACGATTTTTTTGTTATCCTGGCTTATTTATGTATTTACTTATAGACTGTTTTATTTCCAGAAATTCCGTGTACGAGAACGCCAATGACTCGAGCAGCGGTGCCAGCCCGACCCCCCAGAGCCACGCCTACTCCAGCCACCACGCCCACCCGGCCCCCGCAAGCCCCGCCCGACAGCCTCCTGCGGATACCAAGAAGGTACACTTTAACCTGGCGACCATCCACACGCACGCCCACTGTGGCCACGCAGAGGACCGATCTCATGTGTGCGAGGCCAGGAACGAGGAGGTAGGAGTGACCCCGCGTGCTCGTCACCCTCTGACCCTGAACCCAACCCCCTGGCCCGGCTACCCCTCCTTCCCCTCCCCCCGACCCCTTCTTCCTCTCCTCGACCCCCCCCCTCTCCCCCGTCTTGCATGGCCCTCTCTACCCCTTGCATTGCGGCAGCTCTGTCAGCTTACCCCCCCTTCCCGCCCGAGCAGCCAGGTGTTGGCTGCCGCTGACCGCCTGCTGCTGATCGCTGGTCAGAGCGCGGCCGGCCGAGAGCCCGAATCAGCAGCTGAGCGTCTTTGCTCCAAAGGCTTCCCTGTCCCTTCCCGCACAAGCGCATGTCCCTCTCCTGCAGGACCTGGACTTTCCCTTTAGAGATGGAATAGTTGCACCCTAGCGATAGAATGTGTAGCCCCCAGTGGTGTGTAGCCCCCAGTGGGGCCCTCTCGATAGACAGCGTGTAGATGTAGCGCCACATTTGAGATTCTGTAGAGCCTCTGCGAATACATCGAGTGCCGGAGCTTGTCTTGACGTCGGCCAAGGCGGCGGTGGAAATGTCCAAGCATTGTCCAGTCGCTGTCCCTCGTCGCTTCACGTCACCGCCGCGCCGCGTTTTGCGAAGTGTATCCTGAAGGAACGCTTCGAATGTTTACTCCAGAATTTCCCTTCACTTTTCGAGACTGCGAGGATCATTTCCTTTGATAGATGACACGGAATTAGCACGAGGATTTTACAAAAAGGACGAATATACAAATTACTTACTCTAAATGAGTCGAGGTTGAGTATAACTTTTTCAGTTAATGAATATGTGTAATTAATGTTCCGTGTAAAAATTATTTTTATTGTAAACGAAGTTCCCTTGAAGTGTCAGACAGTTCAATCTCGCTTTGATACTGAAAGCGAGACTCGCTGCCTTTAAGAAGCAAGTCAAAGGGTTTCTGCGTGTGAAGTTGGAGGAATCGTCCCGAACGTTCCTTCTTCCGCCCGCACTTCGTGATAGCAGAGACGTCGGAATTTTGCCCTTCGTAATATTCCGGTTTTTCAGTTCCAATTTTCTGTGCTGCGTTATGCAGGCGGTTCGGTTCCTTTAGGGAGCATAAACGTTCTTATGGAGGCCTTCCGAGAAGAACACGTGTTAGTGATCAGTGAGAAAATCAGTAGCACTTGACGTGAAACGACAGCTCCTCTGCAGCGCTCGATGTATGGTCTCTGCAAGCCTAATAAGAGACATTCTCCATTTCAAAACATTGCACTAAAACTTCAACTACACATTCAGTCTTGCAAATTGCCCCATAATGAAATCGGAAGCGTGACAAGAGCTGCCCGCAACCCCCTCGTTCGCGCCCGCATGAGCCGTGAGGTCATGGCCGCATCTCCCTCCTCCACCACCTCCTCCTCCTCCTCCTCCTGCGCCGCCACCAACAGGTGCAGGATCGCACCCGCGTTCCTGCTGGCTCTGTAGATTGATCCTCTGCTGTAGTCCTGCCGCGGGTATCATGGTGATGGTGATACAGCCAGTGTGGCCTCATGTATATCCACTCGCTGCGCATCACCACACCGTCAGGCGCATGAACTGAAGGCTTTTTCTTTGTGGGCGAGTATTATGTGCATGACACGAGTCGCTCAGTTGTGGAAACTGGAAGAGCAGGTGAGGTTGAGTTCGTCTTGCGAATGCTGTCTGGTGACACTGAGACCGCCGCTTGACTGGCCGAGAGGCAGACCCGAGCGGAAGAGCCCGAGAAGTTGGCGTTTGTGAGCACAGGAGCCGCTCCCGAGATTAGGTCTACAGCACGGATTGATAGGTTGCCCTTGTGGAATGAGGAGATGCAGTGTGTCATTCAGGTTCAATGTAAGACACGGGAAATGTAGTATAGTGTAGTGTGATAGGCTGTACACACGGGCACACGCACACACAAACAAACGCACACACACACAAACGCACACACACACACACACACACACACACACACACACACACACACACACACACTCACTCACTCACTCACTCACTCACTCACTCACTCACTCACTCACTCACTCACTCACTCTCTCTCTCTCTCTCTCTCTCTCTCTCTCTCTCTCTCTCTCTCTCTCTCTCTATATCTCTCCATTCACACACACACACACACACACACACACACACACACACACACACACACACACACACACACACACACACACACACACACACACACACACACACACACACACGGAAACATACGTATACATGTACGATAATTACGAAGGTAGAGTATTGTAGCCATCCAAGCTGACTGCCAAGGTAAAAACCTCTTTTCGTGAATGCTTGCCGCCGTCGTGCACTTCAGGTATGTAACACTGAGAGGTACACTAACGCTTGATATAAGTAAAGTAATGACCGTTTGATTAACGTGTTCCTTAATCTGGCCACAAGTAGTCATCAGTGCATGGAGACTAACACGAACGCTAGACTAATACAGGCTGACACATCGCCCTGAGCCAGGCTTGCCTCACCCCCCCTCCCCCCCAGCATGCTCACACCTCACCCCCGCCACCAAACCAACCCTTTGAACCCACACTTTAGACTAAAACCGTCCGCTAAGAGTCAAACAAAGATCTATAGCTCATTTGTTTGATTGTTTTTGCAGCTCACGTGATCGATACACAGGTGCGTTTAGCCACAACAGTCAAGACTCCCGTAAACAAGCATAAATAACGTATTAAAAGAAATCACCTTCATTTTTTTAAATTATGCACTTCTATCAACGGAATGGAAGCTAAACTAAAAAAATACGATGTAGATACGACCTAAGACTAATCATTAGAGTTAAATAAGGGTAGTCGTAGTCGCTAGTGGTTCCTTTGTTGAGGTTGTTGACGATGTGACGCAGGTAATCAAGCGCGTGGCCGAGTTGCAGCAGCTGGTGGAGGACGCTGAGAACTACCTGAGTGACGCGGACGGCGAAATCACGGACGTGGAGAGTGTCCGATCAGACCAGTACGGCAGACTCAAGCACTCTGACTCACTCCTACTTCTGACTCAGGTGGGTCACGCACCCTCCTCACTCACGCTGTCCTTTAACTGCCATTGATGAAGTCTGATCTGTTATGCTGTGAAGATTTCTATTAAAAGGCCATTTTTATGGTGTCTTAGGCGTCCTAGAATCTTAGATAGCCTAGTATCTAATGAGCAATAAAAACTGCTTAAACTTGCATTATATCTTTAGGCCATAAATAATTAGATTGTTTAACTTATGCATGAACTGACAACGTGTTATAAACAATTAATCTTTACCAACAGTCGCAGTATACACATTAAATGAAGCATCTCTCTCCCATAGGGTCAGAAGCTGTTGCCAAATAACGAGGTAGTGGAAAGTGAAGAGCGCTCGGGCAGTGACACCGACTCGCAGTCGACGCCCACGCAGAGCCCAGCGCATCGTCCTGGTGAGTACCCGTCCTTCCCGTGGGACTTCTTTATATTGATATTGCACTTCCCATTGAGAGCTGGAGGCCCCACCCGTCCAGCTGAAACTTAATAACACCCTCACCTCTCCCTCTTCGAGCAGCCAAGCCACCGCAACGTCCCTCTTCAGTTCTCAAGCCAAGCGGGTCATCCTTCGGCCTGCACTCCCCAGACAACCTGCCCCTCACCCTCCAGAACCGCGAGGACGACATCAAGGCCCTCATCAAGCAGCTGGAGGACAATTCGGGCCTGCCTTACACCTTCGCCGAGGGCACGCTCTACCTAGACCCGGATATCATCGACCTCACAATGATCCCTCCGCCCATCACCCCGGATGAGGTACGCCCGCAGGCATATGTGAGTCGATGCAGCCCAGGTTTCAGATTTTTTGCAACCTTACGTGTTTAAAATGCTAATTCATATCAGTGAAGACTATGAAATATTATGCAAAAATATTGCTTCACATATACAATACCATAGTTGAATAGAATGTGTTACATATCTTACTTATACACTGGGGCACTCCTCCAGGACGGCGCCAAAGTGTTCCCTCCGCAGCTGAGCACTCCGCCCACGCCCTTCGCTGACAGGGAGACGCTCGAGAAGGAGCTCAAAGCCCTGGAGCAGGATCTCGGAGACCTCAGGTCGCTCACCAATCCGAGCTGGCTTGATCACGATGCCAACGCGAGCTACGCTGATTCCACAACTACAGGTAAAGTAATTGCCTTTACATGCAGTCTATACATGAACGAGAGAGAGAGTGAGAGAGAAATAAAGACATAATACTCTTGTAACTGTAATGCAGTTGGTTTATTCACAGAATTTATAGTTCATGTCTTGAATTATTGCAGGTATGGGCAAACTCTTTCAGTTACTGTAAGAATAATTTATACAGTTTAGTTAATACCACAGGAACAGGAAGGTATAAATCGTATATTTCCCAATTCCCCGTCACAAATTATCAATGGTAGCTTATTGCCTCAATATAAGGGCGAATTGAGTCAACTTGCGAATGTGAAAAGCCGTGCACTGAACCCTAGTTAGAGTTGGACACGCTATAGGACAGCAGTAACGGAAATTTAGGATTCTTTGAACAGTTTCGTTCAGTATATATATTTTGAATTATGTCCAAATGTTGGCCGCTGAAATTCTGTACTGCGATAGCCTGCTCATATTTACAGGGCATAAGGTTGTTTGTGGCAATTCACCAACTGCTAGTAGGAGAAGGAAAGGTTGCACGGAAGGTGGGGGCGACTTGTTGCCTGTCCCTCTTCCCCTTCTTTTTCAGGGTAGAAGGGGTATGTGGGTGTGTCCCTTGAGCAGATACTACTGTGCTCAGATGTATAACTTTTTATAGCTCTTTCCACCACGAATAAGTGTAAAATTGGCGTCTTCCAGCAGGCGCCAGCGACACCGAAGACAGCATGTCCCTCAGCAGCCTCAACACCAGCTTGGTCTCCAACGACTCGGTGTTCTCCCGGGCCGGCGGCGTCAACGGCGGCGGAGGAGGCCAGGTGCTGGGGAGGAGCCCCAACTTCACGCTCGCCGCTCTTCGTCAGCTGGGCATCCACCTGGAGGAGGGGGAGGACATCGACTCCTTCATCGCCAATCTCACCATCCCGCCGCCTCCCGAGGGATCTGTGGTAAGATGCCCCGTACAGTGGCTTCGCGCTTCGGCTTCCTATTGTCTTGTGCTGCGGATTCGTGGGATACGCCAGGCGGCCGTTTTGTGCGCAAGGCTGATCCTTTTTCTGTCCCGCAGGACCTCCAGACGTACGCCGAAAGCCGCAAGATAGGCAGCGAGTGCGACTTCTCGGCCTTCATCATCCCCCCGCCGCCCTCATCCGACAACAAAGACAACCGCTCATCCGACATCATACGCAGACTGTACGAAGCCAAAGAAGGAATTAGTCGGGTGAGTAGCTGGCTTTGCTTGCACGCACACGCACACGCGCACGCACACGCACACGCACACGCACACGCACACGCACACGCACACGCACACACACTCACACAAACACACACACTCACACTCACACAAACACACACACTCACACTCACACAAACACACACACGCATGTACACGCACTCACATATATACATTTATATGTATAAGTACAAGAAGAAGTGTATATATGTGCGTGTGTGTGTGTGTCTGTCTATACACAAGTGGTTACCAAACCCATGGTCGGGAGGGATTTTCTAAGGGTCCCTGGAGGGTCTTCAAAGATAAATAAATATAAAAATCCACAACTGGATATACAGTAAAAAATTGCTTTTTAACTGAATCGAAATTATTGAAACTCATTGTGTAATATAAAACCATATAAATATAATAACGCAAGCTCTTAAAGATCTGCAAGCATAACTGACATGAAAATAATTGGATTTATTACCACAGTTTCTCTCATTTCGGGTCGCTATCCCAGGTGAAGGCTGCATTTTGGGTCGCAGCGAAAAAGGTTGGGAAACACTGATATGCACACACTTACTATTTTATGCTTTTCCGCAGATGGTGGGCGACGAGGGCTCCCACAGCGACGCCGAAGGGGGCGAGAAGGACCTGGAGATCGGCGAGGTTCGCGTGAGCTCCGAGACGATGGCCAAGCGGGCCATAGTTGGCAAGGTGGCGTCCCTGCAGCGGCGCTTTGAAGTTCCTCCCAAAGCAGCTGGCCATGCTAGTCCCCCCAATTCGAGTGCCTCCATAGACAATCGTCAGTTGTTACTCAAACTTAGCAAAGACAAGTCAAGCTCTCCTAGCGACTCTTCCGGATATGATAGTCTCAGATCTAATAATTCGAATGTAGCATATGAGCTAGACGCCAAACTGGCACAGGCCTTAGAGGAAAATGACAAGATGTTCAAAAGCTTCGACACACTCAAGAGAAAACAGATGGCGAACTCAGCTGCCTCCGCTGTCAGCCCTCAGGACAGCGGCAGCGAGAGCAGCAGCGAGAAGCCTCCCTCAGTCATGTCAAGAGTGCGGACCTTCAACACGGGGTCGCCGTGGGGCACGTCTTCGCTCCAGCGGCCGTCGACCCTCCAGCGGCAGATGACGGTGCCGGCCGGAAAGGCTGAGGCGAAGGACGACGACCCCCCACCCCCTCCGCCGCGCACTCCGGTCACGCGCACGGGCACGCTGACCAGCCCGAAGAAGAGTGCCCCTTCGCCCCCCTCGAAGATCCAGAGAAGTATCTCCATGAGCACAGGGAACCTCGTCAAGTCAGCCTCGCAAGGAGATATCATGAGTCAGTCGGGCTCGAGTACCATCCACAAGTCCCCCACAAAGAGTACCAAGTCCTCTGCCTCCAGCGAGGATCTCAGCCAAGCTAAAACCTCCCCCGGGTCTCCCTCCAAGCAAAGCGTCGCTTCCAGTAATGATTCCCTCACGTCATCCTCAAGCATAGTGACAGTCAAGTCAGCCTCACTGAAGAGCCTGGAGACTGACGAAGACCCCCCAGAGCTGCCGCCAAGAAATGGTACCAAAACTGCCATGAAACCTCCTCTTCCTCGCAGTTCCTCACAGGTAGGGTCTTCACCGGTGCTTGGGAAGCGGGGACACGGTCAGATGGGTAGAAGGAATTGACAATTAATTTGCCCGAATCAGATGCATTTTGGTGACCACCAACTTTCAACAGGCATATTAACAACTGATATGTGGTTTTAGACATATGTTTGTCATGCATATACATTGAAAACATTTAACAGACAGATTTGCATTTTGTTTATGACACATCATCTAAGATCGAAAAGATTAACCATTCATGTCTAAAGTTGCAGATATTCATATATATATCATTAACAGTTTTAGTGGAGACACACTTTTATCATTACATTTTTATACACGAGGCTGTTATTTAGAAAGTATGTCAGGTATGGAAGATACATCATGGTACTAACAGAGATCTTTATATTTCTCCTTTTGGTGGCATAGTGATGAGTATTCATGGTATGCGGAAATTATGGTACATGTAGTAGAGTTGAGATGGACATACAGATTGGTGGCATAATATACACATTTTTGTATTTACTAGTAATTTATAATATTTTCTTATAAATAAATACATTTAATATTAACAGTAATTAAGTGGATTTTTTGCATTTTATGTTGAAGGAATAGGTCATATATGTATTGTAAGAACTCTCTATTTTCAGGATAACGTGAAAGTAGCTCTGCATAACAAGGGTATCCGGTCGCCGTCGCCAGTGCGGAAGACATTGAGGAGCCCCTCCCCAGACAACAATGAACGGCCGCCTTCGGTGCCTTCCAGACTTCGCAAGCCGCAGCTCAGCCCTTCCAGCTCTCCAACCAACAGCATCCCCGGCACGCATCGTCCCAGCACGTCGGGGAAGCTGGCTGCTCCCTCACCTCCCACACTCAGCAAAGCTCCAGCAGTTTCTCCCACATCTCCGCGAGGAGGCTCCAGCTCACCACTAAAGAGCAGTCCAAAGACAAGCCGCAAGTCCCCTGCTGTAGAGGAGCAGAAGCCACTGCTCCCAGCCAAGACTAGTCAGTCGCCAGCCCGGAGAGCACCAGCTTCTCCACCGGCAACCAACGGTGTTCGAAGTCCTGCGCGGTCTACCGGGAAGACTTCCACGACTTCCAGACTCCCCAGACCTGACACCACAAGCGTAGCCTTGAAGAACAGCATGAACCAAGAGATGGCTCCCCTCCAGACCTCCTCCCCCAAGATGTCGCCCAAAGCCAAGATGGTCAACGGCAAGACGCCGAACACCACTGACTTGGACGATTCACTCGATTCCGGAAGCTTTGACCAGGACTCGCTGGAGGAAGCAGAGGACGTGGAGATGATGCCCCCGGCATCTCGTGATGCCTTCCGCCGCCTTTCCTTGCTGGTCAGTTCGTCTCTCAAGTCCTTAACGGAGATGGCTGCAGCGTGCACAGAAGCACAGCGGTCTGGCGGCACAGCCACGCAGGACGAGACCAAATTCCAAGAAGCCAGAGACGCCCTGACCAGCGAGTCTCGACAGTTCGTGACAGCCTCCAAGTTGTTTGTAAAGTCAGCCACTGAATCTGAAGACACGTTACTTCAGTGTCTATCCAACTGCATGACGTTACTGCAGCGCATGGTGGACGTAACGCGGCAGGTCGTGCACCACACCACGACTCCCCTCCAGACGCAGAACGTCGTCGTCAAGGTGCGGGACGTGGCCACCACCTACCAGTCGACCGTGCGGGCGGCGCTGTCAGCGGCAGGGCGGGGCATGGACCATCCTTCCATGAACACGCTCATGACGCAGGCCACCAACCTGGCCGGCGTCCTCACCGCTCTCATGCGCACACTCAGAGTGTTCAGTCCGTGAGATCTCTCTTGTTAGATTTATCATGTTTCATAGAAGTGCCGATGTGTGAATTAATATATCTATGTTAACCCTTGAAAAGGTTTGAGAAATTTAAAGAAATCTGCTATCGAAAGTGCAATGAAGAAAAACTTACAAAAAGTACTTAATGTATTTACACGTTTGTAGATATAGCAGTAGCAAGAAACCTGTTGCGCATAACGTCATTATTTGTAGCCCGACAGCTTTTGTAAATATCGATAGAAATCTCAGGTATTATGAACAGTTGGAGAACAATAAAGCTGGAGTGAATCAAATGAGAGTTGTGAGGTATGAGCAGATTCGAGAAGGTCAGATGGTTGGAGAGTAACATAGCTATTAATAGAGCTGTATATTTCAATACATTGATATCATATGAATGTGTGTGTATAACTTAATGCCTAACTTAACCACTGTCTTGCATTTGAGGAAATATTTCCGAATGTATGTTTGTAACTCAAATATATTTAATATTATAGTTGTTATTTTAGTTACTTTTTTATTAAAATTTTAGTCACAAATGTCACCGTTCTTTGTTTCGAGGATTTCAACCGTTGTATTTGTTATGATAATTGTAACTCACATTTCGCTTCCATTTTCCATTATTTTATATAATTCATTTTTACGTTCCCCCACCAGTGTCGCCCTGTTGATGTATATATCGTCTGTACAGCGTCAAGACTGATGACATGTGAGCCCAAGATCCGAGTCGCAAGTCAGTGTTTTTTTAGTGTAACCGCTGTATTTTCTGCTAAATATAGTGTTACAGAGTATGATCATGTCTTGTGATTACCCTCATGTCCCTTCTGCCCAGAATGTAGAAGTGAAAGTGTGTTATCTATAATCACATGTA
>NC_091566.1:2400131-2407631 GCF_042767895.1 Penaeus vannamei
CTCTCTATTTAGTTGCAAGAATTCCTCTCTATATACTTGCAAGGATTACTCTCTATTTAGTTGCAAGAATTCCTCTCTATTTAGTTGCAAGAATTCCTCTCTATTTAGTTACGAGAATTCCTCTCTATTTAGTTGCAAGGATTCCTCTCTATTTAGTTGCAAGAATTCCTCTCTATTTAGTTGCAAGGATTCCTCTCTATTTAGTTGCAAGAATTCCTCTCTATTTAGTTGCAAGAATTCCTCTCTATTTAGTTGCAAGAATTCCTCTCTATTTAGTTGCAAGGATTCCTCTCTATTTAGTTGCAAGAATTCCTCTCTATTTAGTTGCAAGAATTCTCTCTATTTAGTTGCAAGGATTCCTCTCTATTTAGTTGCAAGGATTCCTCTCTATTTAGTTGCAAGAATTCCTCTCTATTTAGTTGCAAGAATTCCTCTCTATTTAGGTGCAAGAATTCCTCTCTATTTAGTTGCAAGAATTCCTCTCTATTTAGTTGCAAGAATTATCTCTATTTAGTTGCAAGAATTCCTCTCTATTTAGTTGCAAGAATTCCTCTCTATTTAGTTGCAAGAATTCCTCTCTATTTAGTTGCAAGAATTCCTCTCTATTTAGTTGCAAGAATTCCTCTCTATTTAGTTGCAAGAATTCTCTCTATTTAGTTGCAAGAATTCCTCTCTATTTAGTTGCAAGAATTCCTCTCTATTTAGTTGCAAGAATTCTCTCTATTTAGTTGCAAGGATTCCTCTCTATTTAGTTGCAAAAATTCCTCTCTATTTAGTTGCAAGAATTCCTCTCTATTTAGTTGCAAGGATTCCTCTCTATTTAGTTGCAAAAATTCCTCTCTATTTAGTTGCAAGAATTCCTCTCTATTTAGTAGCAAGAATTCCTCTCAATTTAGTTGCAAGAATTCCTCTCTATTTAGTTGCAAGAATTCCTCTCTATTTAGTTGCAAGGATTCCTCTCTATTTAGTTGCAAGAATTCCTCTCTATTTAGTTGCAAGAATTCCTCTCTATTTAGTTGCAAGAATTCTCTCTATTTAGTTGCAAGAATTCCTCTCTATTTAGTTGCAAGAATTCCTGTCTATTTAGTTGCAAGAATTCCTCTCTATTTAGTTGCAAGAATTCCTCTCTATTTAGTTGCAAGAATTCCTCTCTATTTAGTTGCAAGAATTCTCTCTATTTAGTTGCAAGAATTCCTCTCTATTTAGTTGCAAGAATTCCTCTCTATTTAGTTGCAAGAATTCCTCTCTATTTAGTTGCAAGAATTCCTCTCTATTTAGTTGCAAGAATTCTTCTCTATTTAGTTGCAAGAATTCCTCTATATTTAGTTGTAAGAATTCCTCTCTATTTAGTTGCAAGGATTCCTCTCTATTTAGTTGCAAGAATTCCTCTCTATTTAGTTGCAAGAATTCCTCTCTATTTAGGTGCAAGAATTCCTCTCTATTTAGTTGCAAGAATTCCTCTCTATTTAGTTGCAAGAATTATCTCTATTTAGTTGCAAGAATTCCTCTCTATTTAGTTGCAAGAATTCCTCTCTATTTAGTTGCAAGAATTCCTCTCTATTTAGTTGCAAGAATTCCTCTCTATTTAGTTGCAAGAATTCCTCTCTATTTAGTTGCAAGAATTCTCTCTATTTAGTTGCAAGAATTCCTCTCTATTTAGTTGCAAGAATTCCTCTCTATTTAGTTGCAAGAATTCTCTCTATTTAGTTGCAAGAATTCCTCTCTATTTAGTTGCAAGGATTCCTCTCTATTTAGTTGCAAAAATTCCTCTCTATTTAGTTGCAAGAATTCCTCTCTATTTAGTAGCAAGAATTCCTCTCAATTTAGTTGCAAGAATTCCTCTCTATTTAGTTGCAAGAATTCCTCTCTATTTAGTTGCAAGAATTCTCTCTATTTAGTTGCAAGAATTCCTCTCTATTTAGTTGCAAGAATTCCTCTCTATTTAGTTGCAAGAATTCTCTCTATTTAGTTGCAAGAATTCCTCTCTATTTAGTTGCAAGAATTCCTGTCTATTTAGTTGCAAGAATTCCTCTCTATTTAGTTGCAAGGATTCCTCTCTATTTAGTTGCAAGAATTCTCTCTATTTAGTTGCAAGAATTCCTCTCTATTTAGTTGCAAGAATTCCTCTCTATTTAGTTGCACGAATTCCTGTCTATTTAGTTGCAAGAATTCCTCTCTATTAGGTGCAAGAATTCCTCTCTATTTAGTTGCAAGAATTCCTCTCTATTTAGTTGCAAGAATTCCTCTCTATTTAGTTGCAAGAATTCCTCTCTATTTAGTTGCAATAATTCCTCTCTATTAGGTGCAAGAATTCTCTCTATTTAGTTGCAAGGATTCCTCTCTATTTAGTTGCAAGAATTCCTCTCTATTTAGTTGCAAGGATTCCTCTCTATTTAGTTGCAAGAATTCCTCTCTCTTTAGTTGCAAGAATTCCTCTCTATTTAGTTGCAAGAATTCCTCTCTATTTAGTTGCAAGAATTCCTCTCTATTTAGTTGCAAGAATTCCTCTCTATTTAGTTGCAAGAATTCCTCTCTATTTAGTTGCAAGAATTCCTCTCTATTTAGTTGCAAGAATTCCTCTCTCTTTAGTTGCAAGAATTCCTCTCTATTTAGTTGCAAGAATTCCTCTCTATTTAGTTGCAAGAATTCCTCTCTATTTAGTTGCAAGAATTCTTCTCTATTTAGTTGCACGAATTCCTCTCTATTTAGTTGCAAGAATTCCTCTCTATTAGGTGCAAGAATTCCTCTCTATTTAGTTGCAAGAATTCCTCTCTATTTAGTTGCAAGAATTCCTCTCTATTTAGTTGCAAGGATTCCTCTCTATTTAGTTGCAAGAATTCCTCTCTCTTTAGTTGCAAGAATTCCTCTCTATTTAGTTGCAAGAATTCCTCTCTATTTAGTTGCAATAATTCCTCTCTATTTAGTTGCAAGAATTCCTCTCTATTTAGTTGCAAGGATTCCTCTCTATTTAGTTGCAAGAATTCCTCTCTATTGAGTTGCAAGAATTCTCTCTATTTAGTTGCAAGAATTCCTCTCTATTGAGTTGCAAGATTTCTCTCTCTTTACTTGCAAGGATTCCTCTCTATTTGGTTGCAAGAATTCCTCTCTCTTTAGTTGCAAGAATTCTCTCAATTTAGTTGCAAGAATTCCTCTCTATTTAGTTGCAAGAATTCCTCTCTGTTTAGTTGCAAGAATTCCTCTCTATTTAGTTGCAAGAATTCCTCTCTATTTAGTGGCAAGAATTCCTCTCTATTTAGTTGCAAGAATTCCTCTCTATTTAGTTGCAAGAATTCCTCTCTATTTAGTTGCAAGGATTCCTCTCTGTTTAGTTGCAAGAATTCTCTCTATTTAGTTGCAAGAATTCCTCTCTATTTAGTTGCAAGAATTCCTCTCTATTTAGTTGCAAGAATTCCTCTCTATTTAGTTGCAAGAATTCCTCTCTATTTAGTTACAAGAATTCTCTCTATTTAGTTGCAAGAATTCCTCTCTATTTAGTTGCAAGAATTCCTCTCTATTTAGTTGCAAGAATTCCTCTCTATTTAGTTGCAAGAATTCCTCTCTATTTAGTTGCAAGAATTCCTCTCTATTTAGTTGCAAGAATTCCTCTATTTAGTTGCAAGAATTCCTCTCTATTTAGGTGCAAGAATTCCTCTCTATTTAGTTGCAAGGATTCCTCTCTATTGAGTTGCAAGAATTCCTCTCTATTTAGTTGCAAGAATTCCTCTCTATTTAGTTGCAAGAATTCCTCTCTATTTAGTTGCAAGAATTCCTCTCTATTTAGTTGCAAGAATTCCTCTCTATTTAGTTGCAAGAATTCCTCTCTATTTAGTTGCAAGAATTCCTCTCTATTTAGTTGCAAGAATTCCTCGCTATTTAGTTGCAAGAATTCCTCTCTATTTAGCTCTATTTAGTTGCAAGAATTCCTCTCTATTTAGTTGCAAGAATTCCTCTCTATTTAGTTACAGGAATTCCTCTCTATTTAGATGCAAGGATTCCTCTCTATTTAGTTGCAAGAATTCCTCTATTTAGTTGCAAGAATTCCTCTCTATTTAGTTACAGGAATTCCTCTCTATTTAGATGCAAGGATTCCTCTCTATTTAGTTGCAAGAATTCCTCTCTATTTAGTTGCAAGAATTCCTCTCTATTTAGTTGCAAGAATTCCTCTCTATTTAGTTGCAAGGATTCCTCTCTATTTAGTTGCAAGAATTCCTCTCTATTTAGTTGCAAGAATTCTCTCGATTTAGTTGCAAGGATTCCTCTCTATTTAGTTGCAAGAATTCTCTCGATTTAGTTGCAAGAATTCCTCTCTATTTAGTTGCAAGAATTCCTCTCTATTTAGTTGCAAGAATTCCTCTCTATTTAGTTGCAAGAATTCCTCTCTATTTAGTTGCAAGAATTCCTCTCTATTTAGTTGCAAGAATTCCTCTCTATTTAGTTGCAAGAATTCCTCTCTATTTAGTTGCAAGAATTCCTCTCTATTTAGTTGCAAGAATTCCTCTCTATTTAGTTGCAAGAATTCCTCTCTATTTAGTTGCAAGAATTCCTCTCTATTTAGTTGCAAGAATTCCTCTCTATTTAGTTGCAAGAATTCCTCTCTATTTAGTTGCAAGAATTCCTCTCTATTTAGTTGCAAGAATTCTCTCTATTTAGTTGCAAGAATTCTTCTCTATTTAGTTGCAAGAATTCCTCTCTATTTAGTTGCAAGAATTCCTCTCTATTTAGTTGCAAGATTTCCTCTCTATTTAGTTGCAAGAATTCCTCTCTGTTTAGTTGCAAGAATTCCTCTCTGTTTAGTTGCAAGAATTCCTCTCTATTTAGTTGCAAGAATTCCTCTCTATTTAGTTGCAAGAATTCCTCTCTATTTAGTTGCAAGAATTCTCTCTATTTAGTTGCAAGAATTCCTCTCTATTTAGTTGCAAGAATTCCTCTCTATTTAGTTGCAAGAATTCCTCTCTATTTAGTTGCAAGAATTCCTCTCTATTTAGTTGCAAGAATTCCTCTCTATTTAGTTGCAAGAATTCCTCTCTATTTAGTTGCAAGAATTCCTCTCTATTTAGTTGCAAGGATTCCTTTCTATTTAGTTGCAAGAATTCCTCTCTATTTAGTTGCAAGAATTCCTCTCTATTTAGTAGCAAGAATTCCTCTCTATTTAGTTGCAAGAATTCCTCTCTATTTAGTTGCAAGAATTCCTCTCTATTTAGTTGCAAGAATTCCTCTCTATTTAGTTGCAAGAATTCCTCTCTATTTAGTTGCAAGAATTCCTCTCTATTTAGTTGCAAGAATTCTCTCTATTTAGTTGCAAGAATTCCTCTCTATTTAGTTGCAAGAATTCCTCTCTATTTAGTTGCAAGAATTCCTCTCTATTTAGTTGCAAGAATTCTCTCTATTTAGTTGCAAGAATTCTTCTCTATTTAGTTGCAAGAATTCCTCTCTATTTAGTTGCAAGAATTCCTCTCTATTTAGTTGCAAGATTTCCTCTCTATTTAGTTGCAAGATTTCCTCTCTATTTAGTTGCAAGAATTCCTCTCTGTTTAGTTGCAAGAATTCCTCTCTATTTAGTTGCAAGAATTCCTCTCTATTTAGTTGCAAGAATTCCTCTCTATTTAGTTGCAAGAATTCCTCTCTATTTAGTTGCAAGAATTCTCTCTATTTAGTTGCAAGAATTCCTCTCTATTTAGTTGCAAGAATTCCTCTCTATTTAGTTGCAAGAATTCCTCTCTATTTAGTTGCAAGAATTCCTCTCTATTTAGTTGCAAGAATTCCTCTCTATTTAGTTGCAAGAATTCCTCTCTATTTAGTTGTAAGAATTCCTCTCTATTTAGTTGCAAGAATTCCTCTCTATTTAGTTGCAAGAATTCCTCTCTATTTAGTTGCAAGAATTCTCTCTATTTAGTTGCAAGGATTCCTCTCTATTTAGTTGCAAGAATTCCTCTCTATTTAGTTGCAAGAATTCCTCTCTATTTAGTTGCAAGAATTCCTCTCTGTTTAGTTGCAAGAATTCCTCTCTATTTAGTTGCAAGAATTCTCTCTATTTAGTTGCAAGAATTCTCTCCATTTAGTTGCAAGAATTCTCTCTATTTAGTTGCAAGAATTCCTCTCTATTTAGTTGCAAGAATTCCTCTCTGTTTAGCTCTATTTAGTTGCAAGAATTCCTCTCTATTTAGTTGCAAGGATTCCTCTCTATTTAGTTGCAAGAATTCCTCTCTATTTAGTTGCAAGAATTCCTCTCTATTTAGTTGCAAGAATTCCTCTCTATTTAGTTGCAAGAATTCCTCTCTATTTAGTTGCAAGAATTCCTCTCTATTTAGTTGCAAGAATTCCTCTCTATTTAGTTGCAAGGATTCCTCTCTATTTAGTTGCAAGAATTCCTCTCTATTTAGTTGCAAGAATTCCTCTCTATTCAGTTGCAAGAATTCCTCTCTATTTAGTTGCAAGAATTCCTCTCTATTTAGTTGCAAGGATTCCTCTCTCTTTAGTTGCAAGGATTCCTCTCTATTTAGTTGCAAGAATTCCTCTCTATTTAGTTGCAAGAATTCTAACTATTTAGTTGCAAGAATTCTCTCTATTTAGTTGCAAGAATTCCTCTCTAAATACTTGCAAGGATTACTCTCTATATACCTTCAAGAATTCCTCCCTATACACGTATAAGAATTCTCAAAGTCACAGTAACGGAATGACTTGTACTTGATCTTTTACCTTTTCTAAATTCGAACTTTTATGATATCCTGAAAGTGTACAATTTGGGTGTGGTGTTTTTCAGGGTTCAAAGAGCTTCTTGTGAGTTGCAAGAAACTACTCCCTCACCTTGACTTTGTGAGAATTCTGAATATAATGAAAAAATTCTGCGAACTTTTCTCAGTGTGGAATATACTGGCCACGTTATGGTTATGGCATATTTTATTATATCATTTTAGATGTTACACCAAAGAACCCACTTTTATGAAACACGGTGCATTGTGTCCATAGAGTTTGTGACAGTTACTTTTAGCGAAAATACTTAGATGTTCCAAGTTGCTTCTTCAATTACTTTGCCTATTACTATCTTGTGTAAGTTGCTGATATCATCAGTCTCACCATATATAACCTAGTTTGAAAGAGTGGGTATTTTAGCATAAAATATAATAAATATATATATATAAAATTATGCTTTACAAAGATAGGGGAAAACATTTTAAATGAAGTGTTGCTATTACGGGATTTTTTTTCTATTGTAAACGAATGTGGTCTACCTTCAAATCTTTAAATCTTAACATTTATCAAAAAGTATATCGAGACATCCAGTTATCGCACATCCATTATTGAAATGAGATTAGTAAACAAAATATGAAAAATCGATGACATGATAGGAGCTAAAACTGAAGCAGCTGCCAAGAGAGCGCCAGGGAAGCCTCAATAGGCCTACTGGACGCGAACGAAGGAAGAAACGGCTCGGCGAGATAACGAAGAAAAGAACAACAAAAAAGCCAGTGCCCAACAACAGCAACAAAGGACGTGCCCATA
>NC_091566.1:2420131-2427631 GCF_042767895.1 Penaeus vannamei
TCGTTATTATTATCATCATTATCATTGTTATTATTAATACTATTATTATTATTATCATGATTATTATTACTATTATGATCATTATTATCATTGTTATTATTATCATCGTTATTATCATTTTTGCTATCACTATCATCATTATTTTTACTATTATTACCGTTATTATTGCTATCATTATTATCAATGTTAATTATTATAACCATTACTACCATTATCATTATCGTTGTTATTATTATTATTATTATTATTATCATCATCATTGCCACTATCATTATTATTATCATCATTGCCACTATCATTATTATTATCATTATTGTTATAATTATTATTATCAACCTGATTATCATTAAATTCTATCATAAGTAGTATAATTTTCATCACTATTATTATCATAATTACCATTCCCTCCGCAAAGAAAGTTATGTTTATGGCAATGTTGGGATTTTTTTTTTTTTTTTGGGGGGGGGGTAACTCAAAAAGCTATGAACGGAGTTTTGTGATTTTTTTTTTATCAGAGTCCTTGCGTAAATGAGACGTCATTTTCTCTATTCATTATTATCATTATCATTATTATTATTATCATTATTACTATTATTATCATTTGCCATACTATTATTATCATTATCATTATTATTATTATTATCATTATTATCATTATTGTCATTATCATTATTATTACTATTGTCATCATTATTATCATCACTATCATCATAACAATGATAATTATCTTAATAATGATAATGATCAATAATAATAGTTTGATATAATTATCATAATTAATATTATCATTATCATTGTTATCATTATTATATTTATTTTTATTATTAATAATATCATTATCATTATTACTATTATTATTATAATTATTACTGTCATGATGATGATGATCATTATTATTGTCTTTATTATTCTCATTACTGTTACAGTAACAACAATAATGATAATTATACTAATAATTATTGTCACTATCATTATCATTACTATTATTATACTTGTTATCATTATCTTTATTATTATGATTATCAGTAGTAGTATCATTATCATTATAATGTTTACATAATTATCATTATTCTTTTTGTATTATCGTTATCATTATCATCATCATTATCATTTTTATTTGTATTATTACTATTATTATTATTATTATTATTATTATTATTATTATTATCACATTGTTATTACCATTATTGTCATTATTATAATCATTATCATTATTATTATTATTATTATTATTATTATTATTATTATCATTATTATTATTATTATTATCCTTATCATTATCATTATTGCTATTATCATTATTAATTATACTGTTACTACTATTACCATTATTATCATCATCAACCTGGGCATTGTGTTATCATTATTATTAAATCATTATCATTAGTATCATCATCATCATAGCTGTCGAAGAAAACGGGAACTCACCTGAGCTGTGGTATACCTGATGCATCAACAGCCCGGATTAATTATTATGTAATTATTATGTAATTATGTTAATTATTATGTTAATTATTATTAATTATTATGTAGACATTTCCTTCTTCAATTAAGATTTACATAAGCTACACTACTTAGATTTGCAAACGAAGATAAAGGTCTTGCGAATTCCATACTTCAGTTACGTCTATAATGTTGATACATGAAATAGATGGTAATAACATGAGATATTAGGGATAAAGCACACAACTGTGTCTTTTAACGCATAGAATGAAATAAGATAGTCACTTAGATCTTTGTTATAGCTTTATGGAACTGCTGGCACATTTAGATATAGCGTATATTCTTTCCTGTAAAGTCTAACTCTAAAAGTACAGATTGTATTTGAATTTTGCTCTCGGCGTCGCATTATATTGGCTTGATATCGTGCGCCTTATGTTCCTTATACTTAGAGGTCATCTACCAACGCAGTCCAACAGCGTTATTTTCCTTCGTCCGATCTGCTCTCACTCCAACATCCTTCGAGTCATCCTTCAGTTACGAAGGACTTCATTTCGGGTCAAAAGCGCGTGTCACACCCCATGGCGCAGGGGGTGCACGTGCTTGTGTTTGGACGCGCAATTACACGCCTGATAACAGAGGGTGTAACATTCCTGGGCGAATTGAGTCATAGCTTAATCCGCCTCAGGTCACGGGAGGTCATCTCGGGGCGGGACAGAGGCGGCACTTGCAAGGGAGTGGATGATGATGGGCTTGAGAGGTTCCCGTGAGAACCAAGTGCTAATGCGCGGAGGCTGTCCGAGCATGACCTGCCGTAACCTCTTACGTGACCCATTACAGCCGTGACCTGATGCACGATGAAGAAACCGCCCCGCCCCTCTGGAAAGTCAGGTGACTCTCCTCGAGGTACCAGGGTACGCGCGTCCAGGAGCGAACTCTTATAGCAATACCAAGATATTTTCAAAATTATTTTTATTTCGCTGTGACATTTATTCAAGAGTTTTCCATGCGGTTGAAATGGATATACGATTAACATTATTGAAAACATTATTTTGGCTAATTAATTAATTAACATTATTTTGGCTAATTTTCTTTCATAAACTTCGCACATCCCTCTCTGCTAATTCACGAAACAAAAATCATACAATACCGAACATAAAATTCTTTCTCACTATAACAAATAAATCGTACCTCGTGCAAGAGTGAGAGAATATTTACATAAGAATATTCATGCTCTTGGAAATCCCTCTGAGCTGCAGAGACGCGCCCTCCTTCCCCCTCCCTCCTGCCTGACCTGACCTGCCACTCCCACCTGACCTGGGTGGCGAGGTGTTAATTGAGAGGAGAGCTGCGCTGGTTACGGGTCTTATTACCTGCTAGCCGAGGTCACTTGCTTGGATTCTTCGTTAATTAACATATTGTAATGAGTTTCATGTCCGAACAAGAGCCCAAGCAATAACACCTCAAGGTTACGCATAAGACGCCGGGGTTTGCCAAGCTGACAGAGCGGCGAGATGCACGTCCGCTGCAATGTGTCGGCGCCTTCTGCTTAAAAGCTTTCTAGCTGTTTTCTTTTTCTCTCTTTCATAGGGACGTATATATATGCATATATATATATATATATATATATATATATATATATATATATATATATATATATATATATATATAAACATATAGAAATCTATAATATAAATATATATAAACATATAAATATATAAATATATATAAATATATAAACATATAAATACATACAAATATATAAATATATATAAATATATAAACATATAAATATATATAATTATATAAACATATAAATATATAAACATATAAATATATATAAACATATAAATACATACAAATATATAAATATATATAAATATATAAACATATAAATATATATAGATATATAAACATATAAATATATAAACATATAAAAATATATATACACATATAAAATACAGACACATATACATATATATATATATATATATATATATATATATATATATATATATATATATATATATATATATATACATATACATATATATATATATATATATATATATATATATATATATATATATATATATATATATATATATACACACACACATATACATATATATACATATACATACTTATATATATATATACATATATATATAAATATATATATAAATATATATATATATATATATATATATATATATATGTATATATATATATATATATATATTGAGCTAGTTATGTATATATGTGTGTGTGTGTGTGTGTGTGTGTATGTATGTATAGATAGATACAAATATATGAATATGTATACATATAAATATTCATACATATATATATATATATATATATATATATATATATATATATATACATACATATACAGTATATCTATATATACATATATATGCGTGTTTGTGTGTATAGATAGATACAGATATGATCAAACTATTAGATTAAATATCCATTTACGCAAAACCGTACTTTTTTATGGAATTCCCTGAATGTGAATAGATTCTCAAACCGCAACTCATCATGAATCAACAAGCCAGCCAAGAAGCCCCCTCAGCCCCAGCAGCAGAAGGACCGAGGCGAGAGTTCCCCGCCCTCGCCGAGCGGGTCGCGAGCTACAAGGGAGAGGCTGGAGGTGCTGACGGAGAGGCACGCGGACCCTGTGACTGTCGCACTTCCCCATGACAGTCACCGGGTCAGTCACGTCGCTCCCAGCTTGGCATCGTCTCTCTCCTCGGGCATTCCGCGCGTAATCGAGGGCGTGGCACCTGTAGGTCATGGCCGCGCTCATGCTAGTTAGGGCTTGTAATTAGAGGGTAAATTTTTTTTTTAGAAAATGTTGGGTGATATTAGCGCTTGCACAGATTTCTTTGTGTTTGCATTTGGTTTCAGAAGAAAAAGGAAGGTGAATATATATAGTTTTACACGAAAATGGGAAATAATTCCGAAAACTATTGTATTCAACAATAAAAAATGCAGCTGAAATCAAGGATATAGATGTTATCTGTATCCAGGGTCAGGGTGGGAACTCTACCTCCTTACCTGGGAAGTTGATACTAATTGGTTGGCACGCCCGTGATACCGGAACCTTCCCGGTCGCGGCCCAGTAAGCCACCAGGCATCCGTGATTGATACCTTATGGTTCTTTATACGAGATCTAGTGTCAACATAATTTAATGAAAATTAGGAACGGGAAGACTGCTGGCTCCGTGGTTTAATTCTCGCCTTCAGCTCTCTTCCACATGATTCGGTTCTACATTTGCCCTAATCTAACCTGGGTGTCTTCGGCACTCTTCCCAGGCCGCCCACTCCCTTTCACAAGGTGTGGGGGCTCACACCTTCTACAGGTGCTCGCTAGCATCTACCTGCGACCGGAACCTTGGAAGTACAAGGTGTGAGCGTCCGTTGATCAGCTGGATTTTCGCAAAACAAAACGAAAGAAAATCAGGATGTCGTACGGCCATTTGTGGGTATCGGTTACACTTCACCTTCGGCCAGTTTTACATCCGGAATATTTTCTACCCGTCACGCTTCCGTTCCGCTTCCGTCCTTTGAACACTGGCAGATCGAAATTGCTTAATTTAAAGTAACGAGTAATTCACATGAGATGGTTTGGTAGTTAGGACCTGGGGGAGGGAGGCGCGCGGGGTCGGAAGGAGGCTCGAAGTCACCCGTCCGGAAGGGAAGGGACAGGGAGCGCCATCTCATCTGCGTGGGCTTCCTGTGATGGCGTCTGCTGGGATATATCTTTTAGTTAATAAGTTGTTCAATCAGGCTTATATATCGTTCAATTAATAATATTTGTTCAATCATTCTTATGATATATCGTTCAGTTAATTTTCAGGCTAAGAAAAATAACCTTATTTCTCGAAACCAAGCATATAGGATAATGTTCTCAAATTTTAATGCAAATATATACTTTTTGCAAATATAATGCAAATAAATACATATTATCTCCTTTCAAATATTTCCGTCTAGCGAAAAGTCGTTCCAGAGCAGGGCGTGCACGCGTCGCGGCGCCAGCGGAGGGCAAGGGCGCTAACTGGTACTCATCTTGCGTAAACTACCGCGGATTGAAGCTGCCATGATAATTTTGACACCTGCGTCCTGCCTCATGCCGCTCTCTGAACCTCGTGGCCGGCGTGTAAAGACGGGAAGGATGCTCGCTTGTTTGTCCGAGATCATGATGTGTGAACATGATCTAACAGGAACCATAATCCTTGCGAATATGTTCTGTATATAATATAATCAGTTCTGTTGGAGTTCGTTGTTCGGGATGTATTTGCGCGACGCTTTTAATCCAAATAAATGGGTGAAGAAAAGCTATCCGATATCTCTCTTTCATCAGAATTATAAACACAAAACGTAGGGGGAATACCGTCCTTCTCAGACTCCGTGTCCTTCCTTATTCTCTTCTCCGAAACAATTTTTTTTACTGCCTTGCAGGAATCCCCCACAACATTAAGGTGTGTCCCTGCGTCACAACAAGTCCAGGTCCGCGAAACACACGTCACACTCCCCTGGCGCAGCGACCCGAGCCTCTCTCTCTCTCTCTCTCTCTCTCTCTCTCTCTCTCTCTCTCTCTCTCTCTCTCTCTCTCTCTCTCTCTCTCTCTCTCTCTCTCTCTCTCTCTCTCTCTCCTTCGCGTCACACCGAATCACGAAGGTCACGTCCCGCGCGCCGACGCCTCCTTTCGCCGCTTCGGGATTTTACTCCGTTCTTTTCCTCTGCTGAAACTTCGGTCTCACGGTCTGACGTTACCGTTGTCCTGACTCTCTGACGAATATGGGTCCTCGATTAGAAACGATCGAAGGCAATAAGATATATTCCCGTAATAAAATCGGCGCTGTTCGGGGGGAGCAGCGTGGGTCGAGAGCGACAAAAGCCGCGTTCGCACCTGAGAGATATCATCATCGGAGGGTCTATTGCTTTTTTCCACATTCTTTCAATTGAGGATATCTGTTCAATTTTCTTCTTAAATAACTTAAATAACTTCTATATAATAACATAAACAGCTTTTAAGAAGAGGCTTCAGCTTACTGGGACCGTTATATATTTAACATCAGACAATGCTAACTGATTTTATAAATATAAAACTTAACTATAACGGCATTTGCCTTGTCATATCAATATGGGTTGTTATTATTTGCTTTCATATCTAAAAAGCTTACCTATGATTCCATACTGATATTTAAAAGCTATAAACAAGCAGTTTGATGAAGTGAAACAGAGGGAGAATTTTTTTATAAACTATGCACAAATGAACACTTCAGAAACCTTGATCCCCACCCAAAAGTGACTTATTAAAACGTTGAGCTTGGAAAGTCCAAGTAATGAGCCGACGACGACCTTATCTGACGTCACAGAATTTACAACTCTGAGATGACGTCGACAAAACTTGCCTCGACAAACAAGATGAACAAACCAGATACATTCATCAACACTAAACCCTCCGCTTTTTACGTCGCTCAAGCAGTACACCTCCGAGGCAAGCAGAGGAGGCAGGTCACACGATACGAATTCGGCCGACAAAGGGACTTGTCGGTTCGATGGGACAGAGGCGCAGGGGGAGATGGCTCCGAGGCCCGTTTTCGTCTCCTCTGGGGCACGTCTGATGGAAAGTTTCTCTTTCTCTTGCTGTGAACGATTTTTTACATGCTACAGCGTCAACAGATACATAGACAGAGAATTGTTTCCTCTGGAATATAAAATACATTCCTTTTAGGCTTCGTGGTTCATCCGATCTGCGGTTAAAATGCCAGCAGAGGACACAATACACCCCAAAGAACCACAGCTGGTTCTCGTACCATCCCTACCACTACTCTTTTAGTATTATTGCTTCACCAACCACCGCTCCCATCTTCGTCTGTGTGCCAACTCAACCCTTCAGATGTATGTTTGAAGACATGATGGACGCATGAATTGGCATAAACGCAGAGAGGTAATGTGTGCCCAGCAAACACCACAGTGAGGGTGGCATACACACCGTCGCAGTAAAGTTGGCCGTCATTTTTTTTTAATGACCCGTGGGCAGGG
>NC_091566.1:2432631-2437631 GCF_042767895.1 Penaeus vannamei
AAATATTTACACGATGGAATGATTGAAAGTAAGCTGAAGTCAGCTGTGAGTGCAGTGTTTAGAAGGCGGGCCGCTGTGATCGGGATGCGGCGAGGTTTTATAACAAGCCTAATAGTGGCCGCGGGTGAAGGGCTGCAATAAAACCACTCTTTGTAGATGCCGCCGCCTCACCTTGTCTGCTTGCACTCTCCCCCTTCCGCTACCCCTTCTTCACTCCCCTGTCGACTCTGGCCCTGGCGTCTATCGGCCTTGCGAAAATGTAATCACAAATAATAAGTATATATTTCATTTTCCTTTTTAATTAATATGCCTCTCTCTTCTTCAGGCGCATGTTCCCCGTGGTGAAGGTGAGCATCAGCGGCCTCGACCCCTCCGCCATGTACTCCATCCTGCTGGAGTTCGTGCAGATCGACAACCACAGGTGGAAGTACGTCAACGGCGAGTGGGTGGCAGGAGGCAAGCCCGAGGTGGCTCCCTCCTCCGCCGTCTACATCCACTGCGACTCCCCCAACTTCGGAAACCACTGGATGAAGGAGCCAGTTTCCTTCGCCAAAGTGAAGCTCACCAACAAGACGAACGGCAACGGGCAGGTGAGTCTCTTTTAAAACCATTTTGTTATTTTAATACACGCTCGAATACCGAAATAACTTGGAAATAACGTCTTCTTCCGGGGGAAAAGTGTTTACGTTCTTAGAAGAAAATGAGCGAAAATCTGTTAAGCGTCATAAACGCATAATGTAAGACCTCGACCCTCTCCGTTTTATGGGTGATGGCACTCGGCACTGTCCCATCTGGCGCCCAGTCGTCCGTCAGTCGGTCGTTCCGTTATCCGCCATATTTGATTCTAACATTCATTACTATTATTTCGCTTAAATAATTAATTTTGAGATTTATAGAAACGATTCACAGTAATATTATTTCATTTTTGCAAGTTGATGAAGATAACAAATTCGATAATAAGTCATGTAGATGGACGTGTGGTTAGAAGAGGCACCCTTCTGAGTGCCCCTTGCGGTCGCGTTTAGTGTCCTGTCCTGGCACTACGAGGCACCCTGACCATCCCTCGGACGCCAGCTGTAAATCACTCAGACGCCCTAATTTATGGATGCAATCATTCTTAATTTTTTTTTCATTACTAGAGCTTCAGAAAAGGCGAATAGTAGTGGTCAAATAACCGATGATTCCGATCAATTCCGCTCGCTGGTCTCGTAAACATGCATTTTCTGTGCCTGCTTCACGTGTACTATTGACACATTTATTACGCCACTGATTGACCATTGAAAATTTTTACGACTACAATAAATTTCGAAAATGAACGACTCTTCTTAACTGTCAAACCATAAACAAAACCAAGCTTTTCATTATCTCTAAAAAACGCTCAAGTTCTATAGACTACAGTCACTTAATATTCTTTTTAAGATCATCAAACGCTAGAATGTTTAATAAGTCCGCTTCAGAAGGCCGCGATTTTAATTCTCCTAATCTCCATTGTTCCAGATCATGCTGAACAGCCTGCACAAGTACGAGCCCCGCCTCCACGTGGTGCAAGTGGGTGCCGAGCAGCGCACGATCTCCTGCCACGCCTTCCCCGAGTGCCAGTTCATCGCCGTCACCGCCTACCAGAACGAGGAGGTGAGTAAGCCAAGCCAGCCTCTCGTAGCGTGTATCTTTGTCACAAAGGCGCCGCTCGTTCTATCGGATTTACAGCAATCCTAGTACGTGCTTTCCGTGGCTATCTGTGTAATCCCCCAACTCTACGGCTCACCATTAACGAGAAAAAAAATCGTATTATTCACCAGATAAAACTAGTGATCAGTTACTCGTAGCTATCCCCCCTCCAATAATATTTTTTAGTTCTAATTGTAATTCCGAACGGTTCATAAAACGAAATCAAAATTATATCAACGAGTGTTGTAAAGCGAGATATTAGTAATATCCGAGGGCGGCGGCGACATCAAGCGTCGGGCCCTTTGGTATCGCCGGCCGGAGTCGCTAAACAATGTCACTCTCATAATCTCCCGCCGCGCGTTCTGTGACGTCACCACCGCCAGATCCTTCGTGGATTTAGATAAGAATTATATAGCTTAGGATCACCTGTTTTGCCTTTTTCGCCTTGTGGCTGAGCCTCAGATCTAGTCTAGGGTGGTAGGTGTCCTTAAAATATCCCATATGATAAAATATTAGATCGGCAAAGGTATTAATACGATTATCCCTTCGATTCCAGGTAACCGCCCTCAAGATCAAGCATAATCCCTTCGCCAAGGCTTTCCTCGACTCCAAGGAGCGGCCAGAACTCCAGTCCCAGCGAGACATTATGGCCTCCTACCCGCAGCCCCACCACCAACAATGTAAGTCTCTACCTCACTCCTGTGCCTTTTGGCTTCCGCTTTAGGGTAGACCTCACTTTCGTGAATCATAGCTTCGAGGTACAAGTATTTTCTAATAACGTCATTATAGCTTATGGATATAATCGTACGAATATCGCAAGCTCCACCCCGTTTACCTCTATCCAGTCACGCTCTCTCATCATGGTACTAATCAGCCAATCATTTCCCCGTAGATGGCTGGTACATGGGAGGCGGAGTGTGCGGCGGAGGCGTGGCCTACGGACAGACTCCTCCCACCATGGGCCTGGCTTCAACCCCCGCAAGCCTCTCGTCCCGCATCGCCATGAGGAACCATCGCGTGGTGCCCTACACTTCCCCCACCCCCCGTGCGGCCAGGACCCCACCAGGTAAGCACATTCGACATTTTATTTGACCAGTTCATATTCGTTCACGATATTCATATCATATATTTTGGGGATTTTTAAACATAATACTGCCAGCGCTGCCTTGCTAGTAAAATTATCTTGGTGATCTCAGTTGTTGAAAGTCTGAAAGTCACATCCGGAATACTTCACCGTCGGCGTTCCTCGGCCATTAGCGTGCCCAACGATCTGTTCTCAAGGAGGGATTGGGGGTAACCCGATTCATGCTTCCTAAATTCACTTCCCTATCGCATTATGCCTTACACGCCCTTGCATTCCAAGCTGCATTTATTTTTATGTGACCAGCTTTACGATGCTGAGCATAAATGGTCGAGTAAACAAGAAAAATACTTTGATTGATACCTAGTCATCCTGGCAAAGTGCAGATCATGTTCGATAGGTGTTCCATTCTCCCACACGGGCGATGGTCCCTTGCTTTCCCATTGAAATTTGGAACTTAAATGTCACTGTACGTGTGTGTCCAGATTGATCGTAAGTTCTTTCGGTCCCTTTTACGACACTCGATCAGCCTGATAACGTTCGTACGATTCTCAGTGATCGATGCGCTTAGGGACGCAACCCTCAGCTGGTGTGGCGCCCCGAGCTTGGTACAATTAACGTTGCAATTCGGGAGTTTTTCTTTATAGTAATACTATGCTATAACATACAATGGTTTATTCATTTCCGGCAGTTTGAGCATAAATGTCATTATTCGGGCGATTTAACGTTGGGCGCCGCCTGGGGATCGCTGTTCAGTATAGGCCCTTGTTACATTTTAGGGACCAATAAATTAATTACGCGCACAAGTTTGCCCAAGAGATCTAGCTGGATTATTGTGGCGGTCGATGGCAGTGCTAAGGGGGCCTCGGGCAGCCGACCATTCACTTGTTTGTGCCTCTTACACACGTCGTTTTATTGTTCTGCTGATGCTGCATGTAGGTCACAGTGAACGCCAGTCCTAACCTTGTTTTTTTGCTTTTACAGTGAACGCCGTGGCTCAACAGCAAGCTGCAGTGGGATCCTACGGCCTCGCAGGACTCGCCGCTGAGTGGCGCCAGCAACCCTGGGGCCACCACCACCAGCCCTCCGTCACCGGCGCCCCTGCGACTCCTGCGACGCCCGCGCACTACCAGTGGGCTGGCCTGCAGGGCGGGTACGCTCACCACCCCCATCACCACGGGTCAGGACTGTACCAGAGCTACCAGCAACCCGGAGTCGTGGGGATGGGACTCGCCAACGCTGCCACGGGAGCTGTGCCGGCACACCCAGCTCAGCACGCTCAGCGCTCCCCCCAGGAGGCACTCACCCCCATGGGCGTCTACAGCGACACATCTGTTCCCCAGGGATACACCGACAACCGCTCTTCCCCGACCTACGACGACAGCGTCCACAGCGTTGGCGCAAACACGGGCGTCTACGGGAGCTCCAGACTGCACGAGAGCCCCGAGCACAACAGCACCGGCGGCGGCTCCCCCCAGTCGGAGGCCTCCCCGCCCCTCAGCCACACCTCCTCCCACGCAGACATGTTCATCCTGCCGGACCTGGGCTACCCCTCTGGCCTCGCCGCCGCGCACAGCGACCTGGCCCGCATCAAGGGGGAGAACCTGGCCGACTCCCTCTCCGTCTACTCCACCACCTCGCCCTCCGCTTACTCCACCACCTCGCCGGCTGCGTATTCCACCACGTCGCCGACGGCCTACTCCGCCGCGCCCCTACATGCCTGGAGTCCCCTCTCCCCGCCGGCATGCATGTAAACGCGACTTGTACATGTCCTGCCTCGCCTAATCTCACTCCTGGGGGCTTTCGCACCTCCGTTCGAGGACAAGGACCCCTCTGCTTCTGCATTACAAGGACGGACCGGGGTGAGTAACTGTGTCCGTCACGCTGATGCCCAGTTATTGTACAAACGCGCGACGCCAGTCATCAG
This sequence comes from Penaeus vannamei, assembly GCF_042767895.1. Taxonomy (NCBI): domain Eukaryota; kingdom Metazoa; phylum Arthropoda; class Malacostraca; order Decapoda; family Penaeidae; genus Penaeus; species Penaeus vannamei. The sequence goes on from NC_091566.1 coordinate 2,437,308, forward strand.
TTCAGCGTTCCCAGGGCGAGGGCGGGTGCCTCCCTTGGCCCGGGGTGTCTGGTGCCCCTTCACACACCCAGCTGTTGGCTAAAGTTCTGTCTCTGTATATAGTCTCCACTTGCCTCACGACTTTCTCGTTGTTTTTGATAAATGATTTATGTTTTGTGTTGTGTGTAAGGAAACTGAGAAATGAGTGAATTCAGTGTGCCATATATATCTTTGTAAATAGTGTATAGTGATATTTTTGTAGTGATATATTTATGATGTTATCCCAGGTCAGCTGTATTTAAAATGGGACTGTGAGATTGTAAGATAAGTTTTAAATGAGTCCCA
>NC_091566.1:2447631-2450131 GCF_042767895.1 Penaeus vannamei
AATTTTCAGTGGGTTATATTATTAGGATCATTTTCTATATTACGTCCGCCGCCCCGACATCGTCGCCCCTGCTAACGGAGCCAAGTTTGCCGCTAACAAGGGGTTTCCGAGCAATAAAACCTACATATTTGCATTGTATAGAGTGAGAGGAATCCAACGATACCAAAATCGTCGATATCGGAGCAGCGAAGGTAATATAGAAAATTACTAAAGTTTGTAACAAAGTTTGCCTAGGCGTTGTGTAGCAGTTCTTTGTTCACCATTCATGTCACCAGCTATTTGAATGGCCAAAAGACCGCGACAGAGCAAGGAAGTGGACACGTTTTGCGCATGCCAAGCGGAGCAACTCTCAGCCTGTGCCATCCAGCATACTTTGCCTGAAACACTTCGAGCCCGATTGCTTTGCGAACAGAGTGGCTTACGACATGGGATTTGCAAAACGGTAGGCCATTTCTAATTTATATTTGTCTTGATCACAAAACAGCGCAAAACAAACTCAGAAAGAGCGCTTTTGCTTGGCGGCGTAGCAAACATTCATTGCGTGGGTACGACACAGTGTGCCGAGTGCATTGCAAGTGTGCATGTATTACTACACAGAGGTAAGGTAAGTACACCCCAGAAAGCACAACACAAATAAATACCGACGCCCCTCCACTCGCGAATGGATGTAGGCCTACGCCAAGGATGCAGACAAGAGATAGCTCAGCCTGCAGAAATTTTGTACCATAAAAAAGCGGGATCAAACGTTCGACTATAAAAATATACTTTAGAAAAATTACCATCCATTCAATCTCTTCGGGTCTCTTTGGCACAACTTCCACGACATACACAGCGTCGGATTCGTGCATGTACGGCCCAGCAGCCATCAACCCTTGATATTCCTCTTCTTCCAACTCTTCGAAGACGCAGGCACCCTCTGAAGAACTTACACCAATGTCGTCGTCGGAATAATTCGATGAAACTTCGCTGATTTCACTGGCACTGTAGTCTTGTAGTGAGTCCGCCATGTACTGAATGCAGAGAATGCCGTGATCGCGTTCTGGAATTGACGTCACACATCCGGGTTCCGGATTTTCGCGGGAAAATATAACTTGACTTCGGAAATTCGAAATAAATCAATTTTGGGGAATTGTTTTCAGATTTCCATTTTTTTTTTTTACTCTTATTAGAGAGATGGTTTGCTAGCTAATTCTCCCTTTTTAAAAATTTCAGTTGTTACTTCGCATAAGCCCTTTAAAGAGCAACACTGATAAAATCACACCAACAAAGGTGTTAACGCAGGTCCAGCTATCTAAGAAAGAATGAGAAAGAAAATGATCTTTTATTTCCGTAGTAAAAACAAACTGATCTTTTAATCTTATCTAAGATCAAAGTTACAATTTCTGAAGGAAATTTATTACAAAGCCTATAAATCGCAGTAAAAATGGATTTAGAAAAGTGTTTCGTAAACGATCGACTTGCATCAAATATCATTGACTTGAGGGTTATAAAACTTCAAGGAACTCTTGCAGGTTCTAGACAGACTCAAAATCAATTCCTTGGACTTGGTAGGATTTAATTTCATACCCTACCGAGAGCACCACGATTGAATTAGGTCTACAGTGAGACTCAGCTACTATTTACCTGGTTGCCGCAGAAGGAATATCAGCACAGAGAGAAACATCATCAGCATGTGCCAACATTTTATTATTAATACCGGACCACATATCGCCAGTATATAAAATAAATGGCAAAGTAAAATGAACACTACCGTTAGGAACCCCAGACCTACCATCAACATGAACACACTACTGTCTACCAGTTAAAATTTCAGTTAAATACTTAAAACTTTGCCACTAACACCAAGAGACTACAACTTAAAACCAAACCATTGTGATTAACAGTATCAAGGGAGACAATCCTCGACTCATGACCCTTATCTAAAGCATACTGCCTTTCATGCACCAACAGAAGCAAGCCGAGTCCCTTTGCTAGAGCCAAACTGAGTCCCCGGAAGAAACGGTCTCAAATATACAGAAAGACTTTTGACAGCAAACGTTTAAAATCCTTAGATAAAGTTGCTGTAATTTAAATGGGCCTATAGTCAATACGTGAGGACTGTAGTGGGCCCTATATATGTGTGGAGAGAGAGAGTGAAAGTGAGAGTGAGTGAGTGAGTATGAGAGAGAAATAGAAAGAGAGTGAAAGTGAGAGTGAGTGAGTGAGTATGAGAGAGAAATAGAGAGAGAGTGAAAGTGAGAGTGAGTGAGTGAGTATGAGAGAGAAATAGAGAGAGAGTGAAAGTGAGAGTGAGTGAGTGAGTATGAGAGAGAGTGAAAGTGAGAGTATGAGAGAGAGATAGAGAGAGAGTGAAAGTGAGAGTGAGTGAGTGAGAGTGAGTATGAGAGAGAAATAGAGAGAGGGGGATGCATGAGACAGAGAGATAGAGATGGGGGATGCGAGAGAGAGAAAGAGAAAGAGAGAGAGTGAGGGAAGCAAGAATGGTGGGGAGGAGAGAGAG